>NC_056747.1:480384908-480454908 GCF_019279795.1 Protopterus annectens | reverse complement strand
AGACTGGTATCACACACATTTTAATTACGTATTTAGTTGTTTATCTATTTTTAATTTATTTATTTTTGGGCGATGGTTGGGGCAGTGATGAAGGACTGAGCTATGTTTATTTAGTGCAGAGACTGAGGTGGACTTGTCAAATATGAACAATAATAGTGATTAACAGGAAGTGTGCAGTAGAAATTAACTATTGCTAACACAGTTACTAAAAGAGATGTGTTGAATAAATTCCCGTATTTGTAACACCATGGATTCAAATGCTAACAAAACCCAGTGGGATTTACTGTGAGAGTCATCAAAGGAAGCATATTTCATTTAACTAAACACATGCAAAAAGAAACAGGATTACAAACTACAAGAGAAACCCTTATTCACATTGTCAAAAATAGCAAACTGAAGGGGGGCCAGGACAAAAATATGTGTAAACACTGAAAAGACAGAAGCATATTTAGGACTTAACAAAATTCAAAATAAGGAAAAGAAAATCAAGAAAAAATGTTTATATACCACTATCTGTACAGGAAAATAATTTACAAAAAGGGATAGAAAGAGGAAATCCAACAGAGGTAGAGAGACTTAGGAGTAGAAAGGTATATACAGGGCCAAGGCAAATGGAAGGGGTAAATAAAAGAGAAAGCTACTGGGTTCACCAAGTTGCTGTGGTAAATGTAGATACTCAGTGATAAAATCATATCAAGAAATATCAAGAAAGCACAGGGCAGATAAAGCTTCCCTTCATGTACTCCAACGTAGGCTACTTTTTTCCTCCTTAAGCTTGGTTGCTTGATAATATGTCATGTCCATGCTTTGATGTTTACTGCAAATAGTAATTTATTTTAGCTGATATTACTCTGTTACTATTTTCTTTGAGGCATTGTATAGTTCTTAATTTTTCCTCTTAGCTCTATCTCCAATTTGTAATGAATTTGGAGTAAGTATAAAATTAAAGTGTGTGTGTGTGTGTGTGTGTGTGTGTGTGTGTGTGTGTGTGTGTGTGTGTGTGTGTAGGGGTACAGAGAAATTAATTTTTGTGGAAAATGCTTGCACAAAAGGATTTTTGAGCACTTTTGGACTGATCCTTATTCATTGGGAGAAACCATTTCATGTGATCATACATGAGGAGATATTTCAAGGAGTGCAGCATGGATGTGATCTAAATGTGCAGGTAAGGCAACTCTTCTGCAACACAAATTAAACGCAATGAGACTCGGTCAGAAAGTTATTTTCTTAGCAAAATGTCATTTTTGCTAATTTAGCTCTGTCACAAGGCTGATTTTAGTCTTACTGCATTACATATATAGCACACTGCTATAAAAGGATAATCTGGTCATAAGTAACTAAGACACTTTATATCTGTATTACTATTTGACATACCAGGAATGTAAATGCAATGGTTCAAGCTCCAAAGGAGTTCAAGCTTCTAATAATGTTGTATGATAAGCAAAGAGAAAGTGAATGCTTCTAACAGAAATTCACAGATGCAGAGATTTTTTTAACCACAAAGAATGTATTAACAAATAGAACACTTTAAAGAAAAAAAAATCAGCTGAAAGTAAAATAGTGCCTCACAATAACAAAGCCAACACGATTCAGAAACGGAAGTGGTGTGTTTTCACATAAACAGAGGTCGCATATTGATGTTCTTCCAATACTTGTTTATTTTTTTAAAAAAATGGATATTAGGTATTTAAGCAACATGGATCCACAGGATAATTTAGGTGACAATATGGAGTTAAGTGAATTTTTTTTACTTGTCTAAGTTCTTGGTTAATGCAAACATTAAAGTTGTAGAGGCAGCCCAGGTTTTAACTGTACATTTTTACTGCATGCAAAACTTAAAGATAGACTGTAAGGAGCTACTCTTCCAGCTCCTCATTGTAGAGGAGTAAGATTACGACTTTAGCCCAGATGATTCATAGTTCACTAACGACCTTGGTACTGGCAGTGCAGATCAGGAAGTGTGGTCAGCAGAAAAATCTACAAAAAATCATCATGCTCTGATTTGTATCCCCAGACAAAAAGTGTTGGGGCTGATAGAACACAAAACAGAGAAGAGTATCATAAAAAAAAAAAAAATTCTGTACATAGTTATATAGTCATAAAGATGAGCACCTAGGTACTTCACAGTGGTTACCGTCCTGGTGTCTCACTTGTTCTGAAGCAAACAACTAAGAAAACCACACAGATTTTTCCATCTTTTTCATAAACAACAATATACATTTGTGATTTGAATGCATTTATGATTGGTAGCCCTTTATTAAGACACTATTCCAGTTTATAAAAAGCTGAGCATAGTTTGGTTTAGACGGTCATAGGTGTGTTACACATACAGAGGAGTTGGCATCGTGGTTAGGGTGCTTACCTCATAGACACAAGGTACTGGGTTTGATTCTTCTTTTGAAAGTGAAAATGGCCCACAAGGGCAGCTAGTCTAGCACCTACCTATGAATCTATAAACTGCCTGCCACAGCAGATTAAGAACAATTTGGAGAAGGAAACTTCCAGTTTTACAGCATTCAACCAGGCTTATAAGCATTCACAAACCATTTAGTTCTACTGATGGCATACCCTAGAGAAGAAAGTCTGCTGATAAAAAGCAGGGAAAGATTATACCACATGTATAAAAAATAGGACAAACCCAATCTAACTTTCATTTTCTTATTTATTCTTAGACAGAAAAACAGTTTTGCCTCCCTCATGCCCCTTTTAGAATCTGAGTTTGAAGTAAAAGATTATCTTAAAAGAAAGAACTAAAGCAAAACACATTTTCCAAATACTTTTGCAATTGGTTAAGATTTTTATCATTATATGCAAGAAGATCAGGCAAACAAAGTAGACAGGTTTGCAATTTATTCTTAGCAGAAACTGTAGACTGAATATTGTGCAAAAGTATATTTCAGTAACATGTGGCACAATAAGAAAGAGATGAAGGCAGTTAAGAGGTAAATCATATGAATGGCAACAATAAAGAAAATAAAGTGGTATAGCGTAAAGAAGGGAACAGATACTTTTAGGGACATTGTCAACATTTATTAAATTATATGCCTGTACCCAGACTGTAGCCTTCCCTTCTCCAAAAAGTGTATGCCCAACAACCTAAGACAATGCATGGCTCTGGATAGCATACCTCTTCACTACTACTATGGCAAAATACTGAAATGGCAGGCTTAAGCAAAACACTTAATGTGCAGACAGAAATTTTGAAAACAAAATATATAACATTACAAATTGGTAGCTATACCAGTTTTCATTAAGCAATTACATTTTAGCACATCTCATTTTACAAAATAAAGTATTTTTAAAAATGTACATCGCTGCATGTATGCCTTATGCCTGGATACACTGTATTAATGGAAATATGTATATTTGGCAGTTTTTTTCTCAGTCTGATAGATTGTTATATATTTTATTATTATTTAATTTTTGAAATAGCAATTATTTGATGTTGACTATTTTCAGACTAGGAAAAAAATCTCTACTCTTCCAAATGAGGGCACCGAAACACTTTAACAAAGGACTGAGATAAAGGAAGACAGAAAGAGAAATCAAATGGAAGAGATTATTAATGAGGTGTTGATGGCCAAACGTTTATGCAGACTCCCCAAAAGTTGCATGAAATCCCTAACCCACAAGGTTTGACACATCACATTACAATGACAGAATGTAGCGCAGAGGATTACGTAATAGTTTGTGCCAGCAATACCTGGAGTGTTACTGATGAACTGTCCTGTGGTGTGTAGAGTAATACTGCCCTGACTCTGCCCCAGATGAGTCCTGCTCACCTATACACACTGGCATTGGGGGAACTAGGTGAGGGAGAAGGTGAGTAAATGAGCAATGTCACCTCACCTAAACTGTGGGGAGGGAGGCAGCCCGGTTTGTTGCAATCACAGCATACAGAGCCTGGCAAGTTACATGTTGGAGGTGGTATGTCACCTGATTCAGAGATTGGCCATGCACCTGCAGAAGAAAGACATAGCAGATCTCTCAACACTGTCATGAGGGAGGGATTTGTTAAGGAATACCCAATTCCCAGCAGCAGGATAACGCTGTAACACCATCCTTAATCTCATCACAGATCCATTAAGTGGTTTGGTAGAGCCTGGTGTGAGGATAAGGTGAGTCCAGTAGACCTGAAGAATGAGGAAACAAACTAGAGGCAGAGAATGATATAAACAGAGTGCTGTTGATGGGTTTGGTAAGCCATCTGGCATGAAGGATGCTGCAGGAACAACAGAGAAAAGCGTAAAACTTAGATGATGTTCCCAATACAATGTAACACACAATTCATTGTGGGGAAAAGGAAAACCACTTTTGCAGAAGTAACCGTGAGGGGACCTGACACTGCTAGAATAACAATAAGGAGACTGATTTTTGTAGTTCTCTTAAAAAGAACAAGAGAAGACAGCTCCAAACAGGTACAACTACTGGACCAAAGTTTTCAAATCTTATGAATTATACAGAACAGAGGTGAGACCATTTATGTACTTTATACAGTTTTCTTAAAATCCTTGTTTAAAAATGACCATGCATTGAATCTGATTTTGCACACATACATTTATTTGTGAACAGAAGAATTTTAATGATTATTAAAAATTATTTGTTAAAACTTTTTTGATGAAAGAACTGAGAACATACTAAATGAATATTGCATTTATAAACTACATTTCATATTAGGGTAAGAAACCTGAGGCTAAGATGGTAGAATTTTGTTGAATATTACAAATGGCTTAAATGTGTCATATTCTTAATTAAAGCAATGTTAAACGTGTGTTATATTCTTAAACAAATCATTGCAGATAATACCGTCTTTCTTCCAAATTATATTTGCCAGCCTGAAGTGTTTTAAGGTGGGGAAATGGCACACATTACAGTATCTAGTAACAAAAATTATATGAATTAAGTTTTGTTATGTGGGGAAAAAGTGCTGCGAAGAAATGGATATAAAAAATGGGAACATTAGCTAATATGGAAGAAAGTATGGATACAAGAAAAAATTAAAGCAAATTCATTCTGCATGATTTAATTAATGAGAAGATTTGCATCTATGGACTTCAGGCTGATAGAGGGAGATGAGATTTTTAAGCATGGAAAAGAAACATCTAACAAGGTAGCTAGGTAATTCAAAGGGAGAAAATGTCAAGGACTATGATGGAGATACTGAGTAAAATACAGAGAAAAAGAACAAGACAAGGGTAGATAAATGAACAAGGTTCCCATGGTTACTTCCATTTAATGCAGACAGTACAAAATCTTTAGAAAGATATAGTAACATCAGATTGGCTGACAGTATAGGAGATAGGTATGTCTTGTCCAAGATAGAAGGTTTTGCTTCTGAAAATGAAAAACAACAAGCAGATGACTAGAATTTCCAGTGATGTGGAAAGTTTGGGGATGGCAGTGCTTGTAAAGTGACTTAGAAAATATGATTACAAACATATACTTCATTCACACCGGTAGGACCTCAGTGATACATTTAAGTAACAAGAAGAGTACTATGAGCTACTTATTTCATTAACGCCAAACCTTAGGCAAGAATTACTAAAGTATGGTCATCAGAAACCATTTAGTGTGGCTACTGATTCAAATGTAGCATCTGCATGGTTAAGAAAAGGAGAGATAGAACATCAGAGAAGGTGGACATAGGATAGTGTAATAAATGAGAGAGAAAGGTAAACAGAACTGTGGACAAGGATATTTAGGAAATGAATCACAGGGGGTTATGGGAATTGGGAACATAAATATTTAGAAAATGCAACAAAAAAGGTTTATGGGAATTTATACGTAAAATCAATGTCAAATTGTCATCTGGGTATATGGATGAAGAAATGTAGGAAGTAAGTGGGACTTCTGTTATAATTAAATGTAGGCGTGTGTGAAGTTTCAAAACATATGGAAACTAAACATTTAAAGTTGTATGCACTTTCAGTAATCTTGCCAAATACAAACTATCCGTTTTTCCCAATTAACAAAAAAGTAGATTGGGAGGACTATGTAAGAAACATAAGAGAAATTAGGAAGAAGCTTAAGGTTAAGGAAACAGGAAAGAAGTATCTGGATGGCAAATTATTGTGAAATGAATTGGATTTCCTGAAGCACTGATAAAGATGTTAGGACTTTATCTGAGGAATTCCAAACAATAAAGGAAGAATGACTGATGTTATTGCAAAGGACATAGGATACCTGAAAGTTTGGGAGCAGTTGTGTTTTAGAAATAAGTTATATTTACTGAAAGTATGCTTACAGGTCCATGTAACTATCTAGCTGAATATAAGAGATTCTTGCAAGGCTCAATGCTAAGCTGCCTGCTTTTTTCTCTATGTATTAGTAACCATGCTGTGGATCTTCCTACTTTAAATATACATTATATACAAATAGCATAATTTTACTAACATTGTTTTATTTAGTTCTACTAAGTCCACAAAAAATGTAAAGAGAACACTTTTATCCATCTTGCAAACTGGTTAATCCTTAACCCATTATTGTTAAATATATTCTAAGACTGAGTAATGCTTTTATGTACTCATTAGAGAGTGAATTCAACTTTAAAATTCACTACTGAATACTCAAAGGGGAAAAACTTTATGCTCCTTTGCAAGGCTGTACATAGTGAGATCGGTATCGGAAATGTTATCGTATATAAACCTAGACGAAAAAGTACTAATGATTAAGGTCCCCTGGTGACACTTTCAACATCTAACTATCGATATCAGAAAAGCAATAGGTATAAATATTGTACTTTTCATCTTCAGCATGCCCTACCTAATATTGCTTTAAAATGTGCATAAAATGCCTCATTAAATCAAACTGCTGTAATACAGTTCTAATGTTTATATTTCTTATAATTGTGGACACCATTGTGACAGTAATGCTAAAGAAAAATGGTTATCCTTTTAAATTATTAAACTTTTAAACTACTGAGACTGCCCTTCTCTAGCAAATAATAACAAAAAAATAGACAATTTTCTTGCCATTTGCAAAAGCAATGAAGGCACATGGTTGGTAAGGCCCAGATTCAACCTGACAATAGGAGAAAAATGCCTTCTCAAAAATAAGTCCTCTTGTCCAAGAGATAACAGGTTCAACCAAATATAGTGTTTTCAGGAAAACTGCTATCATGATCCAGTTTAAATGACAAAGCTCAACCAATACGATCCCCTGCACAATCTGTGTGTGTGTGTGTGTGTGTGTGTGTGTGTGTGTGTGTGTGTGTGTGTGTGTGTGTGTGTGTGTGTGTAGTAATATAAGTGATATTTGAGAACTGATTAAGATGTGCAAGTTGCTTTAAGTAATAAAACTGTATAATCATGCTTCTACTGAATGACAGTTGTATTGCTACCCTGCTTGCAACCCATAAACCCTTTACAGCTTCAAGCTTATCATATTGCATAAGTACTGTAAATGTAGAGGCAATACAGTTTACTGAAAGAGTGCAGCGGTCACCAGCACATTCAGCATAAAATCATTTTATTAAGATAATGAAACAAGTCGGATCAGTGCTTTCATGATTCTCAGAGTCCTTCTTCAGATCTGCCCTTAAAAACTTCTTTCACACATTTATAAGAAATTTCCAACGAATCAGATGTTTCTATTAAAACACACCCTTCTAGCGACAAATCAAATCTTTCTACGAAGTCTACGCCCCTTAAGGGTGGGTTTAAGTGGCAAATTGGCATTCAGTCCTGGAAATTTATATACTTGTAGTGCCACTATCCAGTTAATTTTACATTGTTCAGTTCTTAATGTAATAACACCACCTCGAATATTTTCATGAATTTGTTCTAGGACCATGAAATAAAAATGGAGATTTTTATTCTCATCAATATGATTATAAAGCAGACTTTTCTGATCTTTTAATTTGATATCACTGACATGTTTATATATTCATTCCCTTAACTATCTGTCCATCTTATGTAAATAACAACAAGATCACACAGAACAAATGGCAATATAAATCATGTTTCGTACTGCAATCTACATATTTTTGGCTTAATATCGGGTACCAAAAATAGGATGTGTGAATTCATTTTGAATTAGAGATGTATTTACAACATGAACAAGCTCTGCAGGGAAATGTGCCATGTCTATTAGATCTAGATGTTGTTTGTCTTTCGGCTTTTCCCAGTTAGGGGTCGCCACAGTGGAACCCCGGTCCGCTAATGATTGGCAGTAGATTTTCACGAACGTCGAGGTGCCAGCTCGACGTCCAACCTTCAATGAAGGCACGCCCATTTACGCATGTCTTTCAAATGCCCAGATGTATTGGATTGATTCTTAGGTTGACATAAAAGTTGTACGTTTTTACTTCTTCTGAATCCAAACTGAGGTTCTTCACCAACTATATCCTTCAAGATGGGATGAAGTGTCAGAAATTTCAATTATTTCTAATAATGTCACATGAATATTTGGTGTCACTGGCATAAGTAAGAATTAATCTATTTTGTTGTTTCTTAACATTCATTTGTCTCTTATCTGAGTCCATAGCCCTGTCATTTTCTTCTATTGAACATAAGGAGTCTCCAGTATGGCAACAGTATGGTTTCACCTTAGTATTCCCAATGACATTTATTTTATCCACTTTTTTATCCAGCACTTGTTTATATCCTCTTTCTTTAAACTCGTTATACATCTGATTCAAACCCAAGACAAATTCCTCATCTATCATGGAAAGTCTTGATATTCTACACATTTAATTATTAATAACACTGGAATAAACAAAGTGAGGGTGCATACTATTTCTGTTTGGTATGCTATTCTTCCTACATGCTTTCTGTAGAGCTCCGTGTTGATATTCCCTTCTTTGTCTTTATATAATCTTACATCCAAAAAATCAATGACTGTGGATGAATGATATAATGTAAATCTCAGAAATTCTGTAGTTGTTTCTAAATAAGTAAAAAAATCATTGAGACATTCTAGTGTATCACCCCATATAAAGAAAATGCCATCCACAGACCTTGTATAAAATTTTAATGCCAATAAATATGGATTAGTATAATGAAAAACATATGTAGCTTCCCAATCAGCCAGTAGCAAATTAGCATAACTATTGGTGCAAGGTGTACCCATGGCAACACCCCATCTCTGCCAATAGATGCTTTTATCAAACCCAAAGATGTTATTGTGCAATATTATTTCTAGGAGGTAACAAATTATGTCATTCTTAGCATAATCCAAGTCAGTGTTAGTCCCCAAAAATGCTTCTGAAACAGTAAATCATCTTTGTTGGGTATTACCGTAAAAAGACTATGCACATCAAGCTTGACCATAAAATATTGTGTGGTAATTTCCTTCATGTTCATATATTCCAAAAGTGCTTCCAAAAATGTCTTGTGTTTTTCAGTAATCTAGTTGTTTGTTTAATCACTGATTTAAGTTGGTGTTCAATATAAATTGACAGCGGCTCTGTTAACCATCCATTCCCTGAAACAACAGGTCATAGGGGAGGATTTTTCTGATCTTTATGTACTTTGGGGAGACCACATATATGCGGAATAGTTGGCGATTCTACTGAAATAGTCATATAAATCTTTTATCATATTATTATTATGAAAAAGTGCTAATAACTTTGCTTTTACTTCATTAATCATTAGGTTAAGTTGCAGTCTATTAATAATGCTGTAAGCTTCATCTTCCTCTAACACTGACTTCATTTTGGATATATAATCTGATTCATTCATTAACACTATACCTTTCCCTTTATCAGCTGGTCTGACAACAATATCTTTATTCTCTTTTAAAGTATGCAAAGACTCCCTTTCTGCCTTATTTAAACTGTGAAATGATGTCTTGCTTGACATAACCTCTGCAAAATCTCTAGTTCACAACATTATATGAAGGTGTCTAGAGCTACGGTATTCTGTGGTGTAAACATACTCAGCTTTTGCAATGCATCCGAAACAGATGAAGTATCATTTCAGTATAACGTTTTTAACATGACATTGCATCGAAATAATTCCAGGCTTAATACTACATCAATTAATTGGGATGGTGGAGCTTGTAGAAAACTGCAGGTGTCAACTCTTTTATTGAATATGTCAAAAGCATTTGACACAGTGTCGCACCAAATCCTGCTAAACAAACTAAACCATTATCACCTATCAAATTCCACTCTTACCTTGTTCCAAAGTTACTTAACTGACAGGTACCAAGCTGTGAAATGGGAAAATTCTCTCTCTCCTCAGCTGCCCATAACTATAGGAGTCCCACAGGGTTCTATCTTAGGACGACTACTATTCACAATCTTCACAAATGACCTCCATACCACCACACAGCATGCATCTATCATTCCATATGCAGATGATGCTACCTTAATATGTGATGCACAAAATATTCCCACCCTCCTGCAAACCACTCAACTAGCATTCTCTGGTGTTGAAAACTATCTTACCAAAGCCCAACTTATCCTCAATCCAAATAAAACTCAGCTTATGATTATAACCACTAATAACAGTCAATTCACTATCTACTCCACAAATGCAACTCCACTCGCTCCAGTGGCACAGATTAAGCTATTGAGAATAATTATAGACTCCCACCTAAAATTTGATAGTCATCTCAACTTAACTATTAAAAAAGTACATGCCAAACTGGGATCACTCTACCGTACCAAACCATTTCTTACCAACAACACAAGATCAGCCATTGCTCGCTCCCAACTTCTATCCACCCTACTCTATGCATCTCCCATTCTGACTAATCTCAACAAAACTGAACTAAGCAAAATGGAAGCTTGCTATAACAGAATTTCCCACTTTGCTGCAAATTGCTCATATAGAACTCATCACTGTACTGCTTTGAAACAGCTCCACTGGCTTGAACTGCCCAACCTCCTAACCTACAATCAGCTCTGCCTCTGTCATTCTATCTGTTACCTGCCCAATAAGTGTCCTGCCCTCAAATACCTAGTACATCACTCAGCCAAAAGGCCTCTTAGATCATCAAGCAAACTACTACTAGAAGTCACCAACAGCTACATTAGCTTAAGCTTTGAATACACACTATATAGTACCTCAGTGGCTATAAAATGGAACTCTCTCCCCACTAGCATACAACACACATCGTCTAAAGCCTCATTTACAAACCTCATTAGGCAACACCTCAAGCAAAGTTGGCAGTGCCATGATTGCTCCCCAGGCTAGTGAAAGTGGATAAGGTACACACACTAAACCTAGAGTACTTGATAATAGTTTTCAATCTTACTCACAAACACTGGCTAATCTACAATGTATGTACTGTACCTGTGTACTATGTATGTATTCTACTTATGTTCCAAATTTCAGCTGTACACCACAGATCTATTAATTACCTTTATTTTTAAATTAATATTTAATTGTTTGTTCTCTCCACTGTAACTGTTGATGTGCTGCATACCAATATAAAAGCATGTCTATTGTAATTTGTGTGTATATTGATCATGTCTAAATATATAAATGTATCTGTAATTTTTCTATGTGGAGCTTTTCTCCCTGGGCCTCTGCTGAAAAAGGGCCTTTTCAGCTCAGTCAGACACCCCCGGTTAACAAATGTAAAATAAATAAAAGAGAGATGCACTTACATAGCCAAATTGGAAGCAAAGCTCTCTCCAGCTAAGATTGTGCAAGACAGTCAAGAGAAGAAGGTTAACACCTGCACTACACCTCAAGCAACACACAGCTTTTCAAAACCCACACCATCAACACCCACACATAGCAACACTAAACCCACATATGTGGAGGCCCTTAACATTAACCTGCCCAAGCAACAAGGACCTCCGAAGCTGAAATGCAAACAAACACCAGTCACAATCAAAGTGGCACATAACTCACAACACCAGTGTGCCACCCAACAGCAGCCCCTAAAGCAAGACAACATACCCAACACTTTAGTCATAGGTGACTCTATAGTCAGGCACACTGATGTCCCACTCACCAGGCTGAGCAAGGAGGAAATTACAGTCAGCTGCCTGTGGGGTGCCAGGATCCGCCACATAACGCATGCACTCAAGTCACTCCACAACAAGTACAAATACAACTCTGTCATTGTCCTTGTTGGAGTGAATGACTTGAGGAGTACCTCCCTGGACTACATGAAAAGAAACATGGAAGAGCTCTCAGATCATGTGGCCCAGGCAGGTATGAATCTAGGCCTGAGTAACATCCTGCCTTCACCCAGAATGATACCACAGTATAAGGACAAAATGATTGACTTCAACAATTGGCTAAGCTTCTGGTGTCATTCAAAGGGGATCCAGTATCTGTCTGCCTGGGACAACATGATCAACAAACCATGATGCTTTGCCAGAGATGGTCTGCACCTGTCACCCCTGGGATTCAGGTAATTGGCTAAAGCTCTTGCCACCCCTATAGTGCCTTTTTTAGGCAAGGTTCAACGAACAAAACCACCACCATAACAGATACAAGCATGCAAAATCTGAAGGTAATGCTACTCAATGCTAGAAGTCTAAACTTCAAAATGCACTCTCTCAAGGCACTCCTAAAAATGCAGAACATCGATATCTGTACAGTAACTGAGACCTGGTTCAAGACTCCAGAGAGCACCCCTGCAATACCAGGCTACAACTCTTACCACACTTTTCGGACACCAAACCAAGACCGAAACACTAAAGATGGAGGAGTGTTCATATTCACCAAGGATATTAACACCTCCAGGCTAGTTGCCCAACACAATGCATCTGAAATTCTCCAGGTGTAACTAACACTAGGTAAGACTACAATCCAAATTGTAGCTTGCTACAGATCCCCCACCATGCCCCAAGATTCTCACTACACCTTTCTAAACATACTGGAAAATAATAAGATACAACCAAACACCCTAATACTGGGTGATTTCAACTACCCTGCCATTAACTGGTAAAACTACTCGGGTACCAATACCTTTTCCCAACAGTTCTTGGAATTCATAAATTCCAATGCCCTGAATCAACTAATCCATTGTCCCACGAGGGGCTCCAATATCCTAGACCTGGTCGTTACCAACATGGGAGATAGATGCTCCACACCAGTGGTCACCTCCTCATTGTTCAGGTCTGACCATAAGGAAATCACCCTTGACATCCACATCCCCCCCCCACCCCACCCCAGTAAGGAAACCTCTGTAAAAAAAACTTCTCCAAAGCCAACTTCATGCTACTGAAGTGAGAAGTGACAAACTTCATGACACCCGTGCAGACGGGAGCTAAACGTTTGACTGCTGAATCCTACACTAAGGCACTGTACGAGCACATCCACTCATGCATGAATCGTGCCATCCCAAATAGAACCAAGACGCTGTCCTTCAAAAAAAGGAAGCCAATCTGGTGGTCCCTTGCCATAAACAAACTATACAACAGAAGGAAGAAACTGTTGCAGAAAAGTGGAAAATCCCAAGATGCAAAAAACTTCCTTACCAGCCTCAGTAAGAAGCTGAGATCCCTCATAAAATCCTCCAAAGCTAGTTACAAAAATAAAATTGCCAAAGATTTCAAAGACAACCACAAGGCATTCTATAGTTATGTCAAGAATCTAAATGTCAATACTCAGATCTGCTCTGAGCTGCAACAGAATGGCATTAAATATACTGATCTCAAGGATATTGCCAATATACTGGCAGATCGATTTAGTGCCAACTTCACCCCCCTCTCACCCCCTAAAGGGCCCATCTCAATACCAAAATATTGCCAAATTCCGGTAATCATGCCCACACAGGCAGAAACTGCACTCTCCAAAGCTAAGAATACAGCATCCCAGGCAGTGTACTCCATGAACTACAAAATGAACTGGCACCTCACCTAAGTGTCATGTTTAATCATAGCCTCACTTCAGGCTTCATGCCCACTGAGTGGCGTACAGATACATTTATCCCACTCCACAAGGGGGGATCCACCTTGGATCTCGGGAACTACCATCCCATCAGTCTGACAAGCCTGATCTGCAAGGGCATAGAACACATTATCATGGAACTTTTAAACAAAGACATCGGCAACCTTCAGAACACTGGACCCCACCCAGTTTGGGTTCGTGAATGGCTGATCTTGTCTCCTGAACCTGATTGACTTCTTCAAATCAGTCTCCAGAGCTGTGGATAAGGATAAAGTGGTCCACGCAGCCTATCTGGACCTCACCAAGGCCTTTGACACCATCCCCCAATCTGGAATCATAGATAAACTTACTAAGCTGGGCATAAATCCCTACGTCACTCGATAGGTTGCCAACTGGCTTACTGACAGAACCTAGACTGTAAAAGTAGCCGGCTCCAAATCCAGCTCCAGACAAGTGACAAGTGGAGTACCTCAGGGTTCAGTCCTGGGACTGCTCTTGTTTGGCATCTACTTCTCTGAAGTACAGGCCAACACTAAGGGACTCTGGCTAACAAAGTTCGCAGATGACTGCAAACTGGGAGCCATTATTGAATCCCCAAATTATGTGGATATTCTATAAAAGGGCCTTACAGAAACAGATGCTTGGTGCCAGAGCCATGGGCTCAAACTTAATGCCAAGAAATGTATAGTTATCCCCTTGGGAAAAAACATGTACCCATGAAGTACCACATAGGTGGCAGTACACTAAACACTGAAAGTGTGATGAGAGACTTAGGGACACAGGTGGACAATGGTCTCACCTTCAATAACCACATCCCACAATAGTCAGGACATTCTTCTATGTGGCACACCTCATCACTAAGGGCTTTTCATCCAGAAAAAATGAGGTCATTGTCCCACTGTACTAATCCCTCATTAGACCCATTATAGAGTACAACGCCTCGTTTGATATGTACCTCACAAGACATCTGTAACAGCTGGAAAGGCCGCAGAAATGCCTCACTAAAAGAATCACAGGCCTAAAGCAGATGCCCTATGCTGACAGTCTAAAAAATTCATCTATACTCTGTGGCATATCGTCTACTCAGAGGCAATCTCTGCTTAACATACAAGGCCATGTCAAACCCTGAGCTGTTGGACATGCTACACTTAAAGAAATCCCAATCCCTCAGAGCCACACGCTCCAGGGATCCAAACTTGTCATCACAATGAACAAAACATGCTGGATGGATAGGTTCCTGACCCAGAGACTCCCCATACTCTGAAATGGACTGCCCATACATGTCAAGCAGAGTGCCTCCTTGGTCCTTTTCAAAAGGAACATTGATGATTGGATGGGAGATAGGAAATTCACCTCGGGGATCATGTCAGTCACCCTGCTAGACAGGGTTCCAGGTAAGTAAATATTGTGGGAAGAAATATCCAGGGAATTGTTATGGCTAGGCTTGTATAGGCCCTAGGGCCGATAGCCTAGTACCAACCTATGAACCAATGAAAAGTAAAGCACTTTGCTGCATTGTTAATTCAAGATTAGAAAGATTAATAAACAATGTATCTGTTTCTGTTGCCTTTTGCTCCACCACTGTTGGTCTCTCCATTCCATAGAAAGTCTCTGTTTTTCTCCTCCTCCTGCTTTGAGATCTTATTTGTTCTGTATTTCTTATGGTGGGAATTTGAAGTAGAAGTTTCAGAAAAAAAAAAACGATGGGAGAGTGCTGTTTTCTTTAGGTATGGCCCAGATTCACATCATTATGTGACAATGGTTCTTGTGAATCAGTACTTCCTGATACTGTCTGCTCAGCATAGCAGGGTCAGAGTAGGTTGTGTCATTTTGTATGATTTCTGTGTAATATTGGGTGTTTTGTCCCTTAGTTTACCTATACATTTAAATAAGGGATTTGTAGTTGCCCTTGACTTCATATGCCAGCATGAGATCATAGACATTTATATTATACCAAACGTATTTTTTTTAAATCTTAGTCAAATTTCTCACATTCTTCTTGACCAGTGTCTACTTTAATGGGCTCTTAATCTTTTCATTGTATTTGGATCTACAGGGAAACTTCCATTTATCTAGAATTCCTTTCTGAACCTGTCGCCAAGTAAAGGTTTGGGTGCTATTAGTGAATTCTGAGACTTCATAGAATTTGATGAGAGTTGTATATTTGAAATCCTTAAATCAATGATCTATATGGCTTACAGAAGGTTTAGAGGTTTACTGATTTATGATCTGACTTTACCACAGAAGGAGATACCAGAGGGTTTGTGCATGGCACAACTATATTCCTAAGTACTGGATGAAGGATACTGTCTCTTCTGGTGGAGGTGGTAACCTGATCCATGGAGGCTTTGATCGTTAGATCAAAAAAAAGGGGTAGTTAAAGTCTCCCAGAATTAAGGAGCTCTTATTTATTAGGAGTTCATCTGATATGCTTAGGAACCTTCCTTGAACTTCAAGGGACATGGAAGGTGTCCTTTAACAAGTGATAAGTTGATACCTGCTTTCGTTTATTGCGATTCATTCTGTTGGTCAGTAGGGATCTGGTTAGAGGTGATGCATTTCCTGCTACATATGGACACACTACTACAGTTGCCATGTGATCTGAGGAAACGTTAGGATAAAATCATGGTGTGGAAGGAGTGCTTCCTATACACTCAAGCTAAGTTTCCGTGACTATGCATAAATGCGTGCATTCCAAAGGCAGGAGCTCCTTGAAGTTAAGCACTTGTTTAGACTTCTAGCATTGAACAGGACTACTTTGATTTGGTCCTATTCAGGTTTTGATCCATTAGCTAAATTGGGATTTCTTTAACTGGACTTTACAGAAAAAAAGGCACTATGGAGGTAACAAAGGCTTTTTCCCCGGCATTTAGTTGCCTTTGAATAAGAGGCGCAGGCCATCCTTTGCAAATCAAGCTGGACTGTCAAGCATCGCATTCTTTGGTGATGTGCTGGATTCCCCTAGAATGACACCATGTATTCAGCCATCTGCTGAATCCAGTTACCTTTTTGTACTTTCGCATCATTCCTGAAGAAAGCAGAATAACAGTCAGTACCAGCATCTCGCCTGCATTTGTTACATATATGTACGGCTCTGATATGTCTCTCTGTGTATCTCTCAGGGTTTTGTACTCTAAATCATTTATCCCCCCATGTATAACCACCATGTCATTGTTAAACTTGCTTGGTGATATGGCCGTTGAAAAGACAAATCACTGTCTCCCAGTTCTTCTCCAGCCTGGAGTCACTGATCACAAAAATATTTTTATTAGAAAAGTGGCCAGGTTTACTGGATTTGAGGATGTTTGGCTGTTAGTAACTCTCTGTTGAATGTGTGGGTTTGGATGTGATGCAGTGTTGATTTTTGCTGAGGACTAATCCTTACGGATCTAGGAAATTTTGGTAAGAATATTTTTTTACAACATTAGCATATGACCTTACAGTGAGTATCAGGGCAGGGTGAGGTATATTAATGGGATTCTCACAATTTGTGTTTTGTTAAGTATTTACACATTTCACAAACAGAGTTACTTGCATTGACTAAGAGTTCATTATCTGAGATCATAAGACTGTTACTACACTGTGTGTGGATAACAAGTGCAATGGGCTGACCTTCCACGTTATTCAGCGAGTTTTAATACTTCATGAAATCACAGACAGTTTTAGAATTTAATTTGATTCAGTGGTTCTATAGTTTACTTTTGAGAAAGTTATGGCCTATAAGGAAGACTGAGGTAGTCACCATTCCTCTACTGACTACATGAGGTAAAAAATTAATATGTGACTGTGATGGACACAGCACAGGGCCTTCAGTAACTGTATGATCAGAGCTAAATACTGCAGATATGTGCAGCTATGAAGTGCTAAAAGCTACTTTCCCCACGTCAGCTTTTAAGTTAGACTATAGTTGTCAAAAGTGAAACTGAATGTAAATACATCTATGGAGTGCACATTCCAACTCACTGGCAGTTAGGAATTTGTATGCCAATAATCTTTTTCATCAGGAGCCTTTGAAGCTTTTTTAGCTGCATGATATGTCTGATTTTGTGCATGCCAAGATGGGAATTGTACTAAATAATCAATCAAATTCAGGCAGACTACACGAGGGCAGAAACATCCTTTCATCTGGATTCAATATCTTTGTAAATCAATTGTGCTAAGAGAAAAATCTCCTAAGAATTGTTGCAACACTGTGGTCAAAGGTGAGGGAACTGTCAGCCAAGGTGCCATGATGTAAAACTACCATGTCTGTGTGGAGTGAGGCACTAGATATGCTGTAAGCTGTAAATGAGGGGTGTTTTCCACAGGTGAGGAGTCCTACATGTGTACACCATCAGCTTGTAAGATCTACATCTTGCTGAAACACTCCTGTATTAACTGGTAAGCCAACAACAACCTATTACTCCAAGTTGTACTTTCATTGTTTTGATTTCTTGCTTAAGTGTGAGCTTACCCTTACAATACCAATAGTTGTCTTTAGAAATTATGTCTAATTATTTGATACTATGTTTACCATTTTATGCCTCTTCATTGTTGTGACTATACTTGTTTACATTTTTCTGTTCTCTCGTGTTTTTCTCCTTGCCAATGACATACATATCTGTTGTTATAGTGGAGCTTTTCTCCCCCAGCCTCCACTGAAAAAGGGCAGCTTGTCCAGTCGTCTCTCCCGGTCAACAAATGTAAAATAAATAAACAGTGACACCCAGTTTGCAGTCATTGGTGAATCTGGTTAGCTACAGGTCAGGGTTTGTGGTATGGGGATACGAAAACTATATACCAAAAAGGAGGGTGCTTAGTACTGAGACCTGAGTAACACACTGGTTACTTTCTTAGTTTCTGAAGTGGCACCAGCCACCTTAATTGTGTGAGTCCTGCCATTCAGACAGTTTGCAATCTATCTTACCAAGTAAGGATCTCCCTTTAGTTCTTTTAGTTTGTTTACTGTGCCAGCATGGGGTACAATGTCAAAGGCCACAGACAGATGCATATATCCTATGTGGACTGAGTGACCACTGTCCTCTACAACTTTTTTAAAGAAGTTTATTTATCAAGTAGATTAGACACTAGCTGTCCTTGACAAAATCTAACTTTTGTTTTTTAAGTTATATGAGACTTAATATTACACTTTAAGTGGGCAACTATGCTATGACATGTTTCATGGCCTTGCAAATTAGGTTGGTGGGGCTGACAGGCCTGCAATTTTCAGGGTCCATAGCATGAGAATGACTACAACTGTTTTCCTAAACAAAGTGCATGCTCTGCGGCTGGGTAAGTTAAACATATGCAGGAGGGATTCAGCGAGGGCACATCTGGTGCTATTACTTAGGCATCCAGTTAAATTGTCTGAGCTCATGGACGTGGTGCTTTTAGTTTGAGAAATTACAGCTACGACACATTCTATGATGACCTTAGAGGATGGGATGGACTCGTACAATTTTGGAATTTCATAGTTTCCATATTAAAATAAGTACTAAATCTATTTGCAGGTATGTTAGCTATGACTTTAGGATCAGAGTGGGTAATGATATTTTGGATTCGTTCTTCACATTGCAAGGTATTAATTCGGAGTTTTCCAATATAACTAATGAAGAACTTCCAGTTATATTTGGATACTGATGTCAGTTTCAGCTTATGTTCAGCTTTGATCTTATCATTTTAGCTCCTCACAGATTTTCTAGATTGTCTTTAAAGTGGATAGATTTGCTATTAGATAATAAAAGATTTTGACCTGGTCCCCTTCAAGAAACACATCATACTGAATGACATTTGACAGCCTTTATTAAATTTCATAAACATAAATGTTAACCAATATTCATTCATTTCAACCAAACATGATAAAGGTGAAATAACATCCATGTAACATTATCATAGGACAGGACAGAGTAAACCTGCTCACCCTGATCAGTAAGCAGCATCCATACTTCCACTCACTTACTTATGAAGCAGTGTACCCGCTCACTTCCGTTACCATTTATTGCATTATACCATCAACCAATAAGCAGTTTCTTCCACTTGCTTATGTACTTATCAAGCAGCGCAACCGCTCACTTTCATTACCCTTTATTGCATCATACAATCAACCAAATAAACAGCTTCCTCTACTTTCTTATGTACTTATCAAGCAGCGTAACCGCTTACTTTCCTTTCCCAACTTACTGAATTGACCATCCAACACCAGAGGGGGAACAGAAGGCGGCAAGCCTGCCCCTATTCTCTGCCCATCAGCCTGACCAGGCTGTTCCCCCTCTCGCCACCAAACTTCCATCATCTAGCCACCATTAGGGGATAAGGCCCAACATCATTTGGTGTACAATAATTACCAGGACATTACCAGCCCCTAGTCATTACCTAATGGTTACCAGGGTATGACCTGCCACTGCAACAGGAATACTCAACCCCAACCATCAAAACCACCGGTCCCATAGCAACCCTTTTGAACCCAAAACTACCCCTAAGCAAATATCAAACCCTGCTATAACTTGCCCTCAACATACCTCATCCTCCCTTGGTCTTACACTACTCAATTATCACTTCCATGGATACCTGTGGTATATTTCCATTGTACTCATTCCCCTTTGATCAAACTAACACCTTCCAATTTATGCCTACCAAACCTCATATGTTTAGATTAAGATGTATATATCAATGTATAATTCTCCTGAGACCAAATGAACAATTAAGTATCAAACCATGAAATAAATATAACTTGTGAAAACAAACCACGAACTGAAGCTGAAAGGAACGCCTTTTAATAAAATTAGATTTTAAACGTTAAATAATACACATACGTTTTTCGTTCTTTGCATTCAAAGAACTTCTTCAGAAATAACAACCATTAAAACTTCTAAGTGTCTCATTTATACTAAATAAGTTTAAAAATTGCACCAAAATATTTAAGGAGACAGCTACTAAAAAAATTTTTTGACTTCATAATATTATAAAAAATGATAAACAATGAATGAATAAATAAATAGTGGATGATAAAAATGATCGCAATAATGCAATCTTAATATTCATATTAACAAACAAATCACAGCTATACATAACTAAATATATGTGTATACTTATGAAACTATATTATGCATAAAACATTGCTTTAAATTCATGCATAAACATTATGTGCAACAATATATACATATGTAAACCTAAGAAAATGCATAAAAAATTCGAAAATATCAAATCCTGGACATATTATAAATATATGACATTTATACATATTCATATGCATCAAAAATATAAAAGAAATGCCTATGAATAATATATGTGCAAATCATTTGTATACATGTATGACCATGAACCGATACCACACCTATAAGGGCATGTGTGCCTACAATATTAAAACTATCCAATACATTTGGAATATTTAGAAATAAAATATTTTGAAATAAATATTTTATTTGAATGTTTTCATAATCATTCAGTAAGCACTGTGCAAACTGAATATTCTAAATATACTATCTAAATGTATTACTAATTTATATTTTACTATACAAATTCCTAATAATGAATACTCTAAATAAATTTAATCTTTTAATATTTGATGTTCAAATAATTAAAGTTGACATATTTACTAAATCATATTAATTTACATTATATTAAATCGTTTGGAATTTATATATTATATTTTATTATTATTTTTCACTATTATTATTATATTATTAAATTCTCTTATCTTTATATTCTTTATTCAATATCTTTTATCTTTCAAGGCTTTTCAATTTCAATAAGCACGATAGAACATTTATCATTTGATCCTGGTTTTGTGAATGCATTGAGCGTTAATTGCCACATTAGTTTTATCTTCTCTAATTCTAGGTTCTGTGGCCCCCCTCTTCCATCTTGTAAAACTTGTTGAACCACACTGAATTTTAATCTATGCTGGGGGAACACCCCTATGTGTATTGCTAAAGCATTGTCCTCTCTTTTGTTTTTAATGCTTCTGAGATGTTCTACTATTCTATCTCTTAGTCTCCTCTCAGTTTTTCCTATATAAAAAGAGTGGCATGCTTGACATTTTGCCACATAAACTACTCCCCAAGTATTGCAGTTAAACCTACCCTTGATTGATATAGGTATGTTATTTAATGTTATCTTGCTACCTTCTTGAATTATGTAGCAATGTGGACATGAGCCACATTGTCTCATCCCTGGATTCCGATATGCAATTATGTTTCTATGGTTGAACAGGTCTTTATAGCTCCTACCCTTCCTCCATATTATTGTAGGTCCAATGGAACTACTCAAATCCACACCCATTTCATCACACAATAGCGACCAATTCTTATAAATGATATCCTTAATGCCTACATAATGGGATGAGAAACTCATGATACATGCCATTTCTAGATGATTCGGCAACATTTTTGTTGTATTTTGGTTCAGATTAAGAACCATTGTATCTTCACCATTAATTGGTTTGAAACCTAAAATAGGTTTATATATACCGTTTCTTCTTTTTATAGAAACCTCTTGTATTAATTCTTCTATCATCGTTATCGGGTATGCTCTATTTAAAAACATCCCTTTTAATACTAAGCATTCATCATTGAATTTTTCATCTATAGAAATCATTCTTGCTGCCCTAACTAACTGGCCTTTTAGGACCGATCGTTTTTGATGCAAAGGGTGGGCGCTTGAAAAATGTAAAAATTTGTTTGAATAAGTAGGTTTTCTATAAAGAGAAGGTTCATATCGCCATTTTTCCACATTTTTTGTTTTTTGTACATCCAGAAATACCATAAATTTTACATCAAAAGAGTAAGTTAACTGCAAAAAACTAGTTGTTTTATTCATATTGTCAACCATATCTCTTGCCATGTTGGATGATCTGTCGATGACCATAAAAATGTCATCAATAAATCTCCCATAATATTTAACAACATTATTGAATTGATCATCTGTAAAAATATATGTACTTTCCCAATGGGATAAAACCAGATTGGCATAGCTAGCCCCGCAGGGTGAGCCCATGGCTACTCCCTCATTTTGTTTGTAATATTGATTATTAAACAAAATAAAATTATATGACAAAATTATGTCTAACATTTCTTGTACTAATGTTATTTCTGCTGTGGGTGCATGTAAGTTTCTCATTCTGGCTATTACCCATTCTATTCCTATTTGTTGAGGAATGCAGGTATATAGGTCCTTGATGTCTATGGTAACAAAATTAAATTGTTCCTCATAAGGTAAAGAATTTAATCTAGAAAGGAATGCCCATGAATCCTTCAGAATCCAATTCTCTTGCAATACATATTTCTTTAAAATGGAGTCAACAAATTTTGCACATGCATAAGTGGATGAATTTCTTCCATCCACTGTTGGTCTTAAGGGTGGATCCTGGAGGTTCTTATGTATTTTGGGCACTCCAAACATATATGGTATTCGAGGGGCTGGTATAATTAAAAAATTATATGTGTGCAGATCTATCCTTGTTTCTATAAATAACTCATTCAAGAAACTTTTTATAAAATTATTGGCCATATTATATTCATTTAAAGATGCTAAAGTATATGCCTGTCCGTTTAATATAGTACTTATACGGTTTTCATAGTCAGGCACATCCATAAAGACCAAACCTCCTCCCTTATCGGGATTCATAATTCTTATATTGACAGACAACAAAGATTCCAAATCTTCTTTTTCTTCAGGATCTAAATTCTGCATATAATTGATTGTTGTTTTACTTAATCTTCTAAGATCCAATTCACAAAACATTTCAAACATGGCCAAAGAATTATGCAAAGGGGGATTATAACAGCTAGAAATTCTAAACTCTGTATGATATGATGGTTGGTTCCCCAGTAAAAACTTCAAATTAGGTTTCCTAGTGAACATTTTCAAATCACATATGGTTTTAGCAATGTCCATCTTACATGCTGGTACAAAAGTTAAACCTTTCGACAAAGTGTCAGCCATATGTTGAGAAACTTGGAAAGAGGAGAAATTATAAATGGTAAAATCACCCTTCCTATTTTTGATCAATCTCAAACCGACCGTATTGTCTGGGTTAGTGTTCATCTCCTGTTGTTCCGATTTTTCTTCTTGTTGTTCCATTGGCCCCTCTGATTCCTCTTGGGAAAAACCTGATTTGTGGTATTCGATCCTTCATTGCTAAAGGACCCTCCATTAGATACATTATTCCTTTCTTTTATTCTCTCGCTTCTTCTCACCTGATTATTATCAGCTTATCATGTGGATTACTTACAGAAGAAAACAAAACTGACTCATGCAATTGATTATCTTGTTGTGCTATTTCATATCGATTATGATTATCTTGGTAGTCATTTCCATTATTTACATCCTGCACATTCATATTTGATTGCGGTCGAGGAGGTAATGGAAATGCTACACCTTCTTTATAATGTTTTCTATCCCTATCCAGTTTCTTCAATTTAATTGATCTCATTTTATCGATATGTTTCTCTATGCTCTGAAAGCATCTCAAATAATCAAATGTATATCTAAAATAATCCTTATGTTGTTTAATAGTCTCATCAAGTTTTTCTATATTATCCTTCAAATCTTTGGCCAAAATAGAATAATGCTTGATCATTACTTGCATCAGCTGGAGACCCTGTTGGTTAAAAAGCTTAACCAAATCTTTGTGAAAATCAGAGTTAGCTACTAAACCCGTAGGATAACGCCAAGTTCTCAAGCCCTTAGGTACTATTTCTGCCCCAATACATTCTTCAAAATATTCAATTTCAAGATTTAATTTTTTATACTTCAACATTTTACTGTCAAGTTCATTTAGTAATTGGGACAATTCCAGCATATTGTCATGTTCACTTGGTGTATCCATATGTGATGGTTCAGATCTTTTTAAAGCCGTAGGCATTGTTAACCAGTTTTTTAAATCTGGAATTTGATCTTCTAACCTTAACATAGAAGTCGAATTAGTGATGGAAGGTGGCAACCCATTAACATTATTAACATTGTTGACATTGTTCACAATGTCCCTTGCTCTGCATTCTGTGATTGAAACGTCACTATTCTGATTCGAACTTGTTGTGCGAACTGTACTAGTGACACCATTAATATGAGTAAAACATTCCTGCTGCTTAGAATTGAAAGCCGAAACGGCTTGCACAGTACCTGTGAAAGCATTCTGTTCACGAACTGCCACATCTGATTGATGCGGCTGGTGCATCATTCGATTCGGTTCCTGGGTGTTCAAAATAACCATACGGTCCTGCTGTTTGTTAATATGAATATTAAGATTGCATTATTGCGATCATTTTTATCATCCACTATTTATTTATTCGTTCATTGTTTATCATTTTTTATAATATTATGAAGTCAAAAAATTTTTTTAGTAGCTGTCTCCTTAAATATTTTGGCGCACTTTTTAAACTTATTTAGTATAAATGAGACACTTAGAAGTTTTAATGGTTGTTATTTCTGAAGAAGTTCTTTGAATGCAAAGAACGAAAAACGTATGTGTATTATTTAACGTTTAAAATCTAATTTCATTAAAAGGCGTTCCTTTCAGCTTCAGTTCGTGGTTTGTTTTCACAAGAACAATTAAGTATAATTATTTTGCAGACATGCCTTGTCTGTACCACATGTAATCAAGTTACCCAATATCCGGCCCTCTACAATATAGACTGTAGAACATCTCAGACAAAGCAATTAGGTCTGAAAGCTGAAATCTAAACTAGTGAAAGACTAGGGAAATGCCTAGTGATATACCCTGACTTTACTGGATTTGAAGCCATGGCATGGTAAGAAACCACCACAACATAACACCAACAATTCTCTTTCCTTACAAAATTGAATCTCATACAGCTTTGGGATACCTCGTTGCCACATCTGGTATGCTGTTCCTAAGCAAAACAGGCTCCATTTACAATTAACATTTTTAAGACCTGACCTCTATGACCCCACGCATGCGCAGAACTACCCATTAACCCAGTCAATCCCCCAATCTGTCAGCCCAAAGTCTGCACAAAACTTGCGGTATTCTCAGCCTTCTAACTGCTGAAAATGCCGGGCAACAGCATCACCACCAATACCACCCCAAATCCCATGCCAAACAGCCCAAACCAACCAGACATCTGAGCGCCATGTCAAAATCCCAGAAGATAATATGGCCACTCACATAAAACCCTGCTATCACCCTTCAGCACTTTTCCCCACATTACCAAATGGCTGCAGGAGTCACCACTTTGCTGCTCGTTCAGACCCAGGGACCAAAAACACTGTGTGCAGTTTAACAATTCTGTAAAATGACACCATTGCTGAAAAATCCCAAACAAACGATTTGTCAGTTTATTTTTAGAGCAGACTGAACTGTAACACTGACAGCCTACACTCATGTCCCCAATAAATTGGCCTGCCCAGCCTGCTCTAACATCACTGTGTTCTGCTACCTGCCCACCCTGCTCCATAATAAACTTCAAGAATTTCAGTATTGTCACATTCAACATTGACTGAAAACAAAGACATACAATAAACCATTTGAAAGATTTTATTTTGTACAATTCAGTTCATAAATACATAAAAAAAAAAATTGTGCAAGGCTCCACACCAAACTTTGAAATAAGCCACCAAGTCCAAAGGCCGTAAAAGCCCCATACCCCAGCACCAGTTCTTGCCAAAATAAGCTTTAAATACCACTGTGGCCCAATCAAGCCCCATAGTGAAGTTTAACTGCTGCACTGAAAAGTATGGCAGCCATCAGCTACACACTACCATTACTCTCAGACAAAGAGTAATTTATAGGACAGCTGTGAATACTCTGTAGGAGACAAAAATGACTTTAGCCCCTTAGTAGTGGCTCACTGATTCACCAAACTGTAAACATGAAACCTCCAACTTATTTATGCTGTAGTAGACCCCCCCCCCCAGTTTGTGTAGGTTTGGGCATTCCTGTTGTAACATACAGGGGAGCCACTGTGTTCATGGACAACAGGCAGTGTCATCACTTGCCAAACAGTATAGGAATACTCGCTGAAAACAAATGCTATGAACAGTGTATGCATATAGTGTATTACCCACAAACCTAAGAAAAAGTTTAGCTAATGTGAGAGGACTGCTGTTAGGCAGAACAGCCCCCCTCCTTCTGGATGCCATTACAGAACAACACATCAGACAATTTACAGAAGTGGAGTTTTGATCGATCAGACCAGAAGCATAATGCTAAAGACTTACCATTTTGCATGGGAAACAAAAAAGCACCAAGAACAATTCTCCCTGCATAGCGCTTTCAACCAACTGCAGTTTCCACAATTTTTAAACTGAAAAGAAACATCACAATTTCGCAAATGTTAGCAAATTGTAACATCAAAGTCGTTACTTGAAACCTGAGTGCCTTTAGAGAGTTTCAACATAACCAACTTACTTTCTCTGTAGCCTAATTTAGTAACTGTTTACCTCAGTTAATTTCATCTGATGGTCAAGCGATTTATAGGACCACAACTTTATGTAAAAATAGATGGGGAGAGTTTAGGACAGTCTCCTACACCACTCAAATACAAATCTTATTCCCATTTTACCAGAATAAAATGGAATTTAACAGCAACGTTGGCTGTCCAAATGTGTTAGACCCTGTTAAAGATTAGGACTTCCGTACATTTAGACTTAAAACGAACAAGAGGAAGAGACTGGAAAGTGAAGACAAAATCAGATGCTCATGGTGCCGACGCCACCTCCCAAACAAACCAAATTAACACTAGGCCTTTCAAGCACCATTTAGGTAGAAGCCAACATTTATCTATGAAAATCCATAACAAAGTACTTTAAGCCTGCTTTGAAGCCTACGGTTCCCTTCAAATTAAAACTTAAAAATGTCAGTAATACCATCACTCAGTCTTGTCATTTTCAAGGGCTTCATGAGAATTCCTCCAGCTCCGGAAACAACATTCTTCTCAAGATAACTCCCCTATCAGTTACCAAACATAGCATGTTTAAGAGCGCAAACCCAAATCAACACTTCTACTGGGACAAAATGCGTCAGATGGATCACAATTAGCCTGTCTGCTCTCTCTTACACATACTGTATTATGACAATTTACACTGCCTCACAAAACACATACTTGCTACAACAGCAGGTAAATTTATAACAGCTGTATATATGATCAAATCCTCAAGAACATAATAAATAATCTATTTATCTGTGACCAGAGTTATAATGCATTTGTGTTCCTACAGCCAGAATACATGCTCCAATAAAAAGATGGCCTCTGCCTTTGCTATGGATTAAAAGTCTTTTCAGGCATGCACTAAGACTAATTAGAAGTGGCAGTTATCTATACTTAGCCTCTCTACCCTTACAATAAGTGATTAACAATTGCTTAATTTTCACAGGCAGTAGGTTTGAAACATGAGTACCCAGTGCAAAACATTCACAATACACACTAAAATGTAAAAACGAAATACTACTGAACCATTACACTAGCATGATCCACCCAGTTATTTCATATTTGATTAAGAATTTGGGTGTAAGCTAATTGCAGAATCATTTAACTGTGGAGAAAGCAAATGTCCATTTATGGCAGCAGCCTTGAAAATGAAGTGCTAAGCTAAAAAAAAAAAAAAAAAAAAAAAAAAAAACTAAAAGTGGTAGAATGACAAGGTTTGTTTTAGTTCGCGTTTAAGATGACCTGCACTGTATTGCCTGGGAAACCTCCTTACTTCATGGCCTCATCACGTAATCAAAGCACACTTCCCCTGAACATTTGTGTTTCTTTTGGCAGATCACTGAAATTACCCCAATGAGCAGCTCTAGCTGCAATTGCAAATAAACTGCAATGAACCTTTCCTAACAACTGCTTCTCAGCTACTCTACACCCCATACTGACTATTGTCAGAGAAAAAATATATATATATATATATAGTAGTAGAAAATGAGCTACTGCCGTTGCCTGCATAACTTTAAAGGATTTGCCAATTCCTATGTGAAATTACCCCGCCCCCTCGAAATGTGCATGACGAGTAGTAAAATAAAATAAAGTCTGCCAACCCACAAGAGTAATCGAAGTGTTCACTGAACTACTGATTCAGCCATTAAACCCCGACCACACCAGAACAGTTAATGGCCTGGATTGCTACTGTGTATGTGCAGCAATGAAAATTACCAGCAGCGCTTTCTAAACCTGCAGAACAGTTCCCTCAGAACCACAATGCAGGCCAGGGCCGTAGCCCTGCAATTACAAGCAAATAAAGAGATACACTGCGAGCGCCCCACCACCATCAATAAATGGGGTCAGCATAGCACAATTACTCACCCAGTTGCTCTTGCAACAACCTAACACACCCAACAACATAAACCCTATCTGATATCAAACTACAGCAGCCACTTAATGAGGATCCATAAATACCAAACCCCAGCCCCAGATGATAACTCCAGATTCAGCAGTATGCAAAGATCTTAAATTTCCAGGTCATTAACTGTAGCCCCCCAGCAACAGCGACCAAATGATGACTTATCACTCTCACATTAAAGTCACCCCAATCCCACCAGTATTACACATTAACACACTCAAAAAAAATTTTTTAACTTCCTACCATTATTGCTTCCAAGGCCTACCTGCTTCTCAATACCTACAGGTCATCTGAGATATGACCTTTCCATAGCAAGTTCATGCCAAAATGTGACTCCTACTCCAGTTACACATGCCTAACATCTTTTAAGCCCCTCCCTACCCCTACCTCACTTCCTCCCAAACCTCATCCATTCCTATTTAACCCTATCCTCCCCCTATCCTCCCAATTCCTACTTCTCTATTTATCTTACCCCCCCCCCCCCTTGAAGATGTCCCTGGACAAATTAGTCTGTTCCAAACCTCATTTTTTCTTTGGTTGTAGAGCTTATGTATAGTGGTGGACCACCAACATGTTTATTTTTAAACTTCACCTTATATTTGATTCCAGTGGGTACAGCTAGATCTATAAACGTTTTACATAATAGTAGAGATCAGATGTAAAATATCAGCTAATGTTTCACTGAGAGTGATGACATTGGAAACTTAGATAGCTCATCTTAGAATTTAAGCAAGTAAGTATGTTTAAAGGCACTGAATTCAGAAATGTTTCTTGCTGTAGGTTAGTGGCTGTAAAGAAGGTTATTAATTTGTGATATGACATAACCAGGGATGGAGATTGGGTGAGTAATTGATGAGGACCATGTCTAAAATGTTCTGGAACCTAGTGAGCTGGAGATATATTTTATGAAGTTTAGGATTCTTTGGGAGTACCCAACTTTATTTGTGAAAGTGCATCAGTTAATAGAAAGATAACTGAAAAAAACACAGTATAAGGGCGTTTTTGATGAGGGCAGTTTATTACTTACATTTAGTGAACTATCATGGTGTACTGTGTACATGGATGGTGCCTTAGAGCAGGCTATAAAAAGGCAATTATACTTATTAAGGCTAAGTTGCATTTTTCAGGGGATTTCCTTAGAGGTGATATCTGTGACAAACATGGAGGCAACTCTGCACTGTTCTTTAGGTCTAAAGGCATGGTAACCACCAAGTCCAGGAACAATGGGAGAACTATCCTTGCACCAATGTTAATTCACAGCTCTAACAAAAACAAGGATATGGTGTTCGTTATATTGATCACTGCTGTTAGCTGTGTTAGCTATATATGGGTTATATCCTGCCAGGGATATAATGGCCCTCCAGATTCCAAAGCTTCAGGGCACCTCCCATGTGCCCAAACTGTCAAGCCACTCAAGCTGAGTTGACTAAAAGGCAAGTTTGGGCACAAAGCCCTTCAAAGTTTTTCTGCTGCCAAAGAGTACGCCACATTGAGGCTTATGAGGATTAACGGGCAGCTTGCTGGTTCAATTTGGGGGAAAATCTGCCATTTTCTTAAATTTATTGAGGTTTATTACTTTCATCTTCAGGAAAGTTATTTTAAAGCTAGGAGTAATGTGTTTTAATGGACTGTCTCGAGAATGTAAAATACTTTTAAATGGACACATTTCTTTCTGTCAATTTAAAAGCAATGTTAACTAACTGAAAACATATCTTCTCTGGAGAATTTGTGTTTATTTTTCCTTGGTGGGGCTGGCACAGTGTTTGAAAGTGTTTTTTACTTTTTTTCTGTTAAATAAAAGGTAACTTTGTGGACTGTTAGTTTTACTAATATTTGCTGCTTGTTTTCCCTGGTAAAGAGTCACCATTTTACGGATCGACCATGCAACAGACTACTGGTTTCATAGTTGTTTCTTCTTCCAGTGACAAAAAGAAAAAGTTAAGCAAACAGCCTTTGCTAGTACAGGAGGCTAGTAATTTGCCTCAGCCACTGGTGAGTGACTCTGCTGTGCCCATTTGCTGTACCTCACACCAATCATCTTTTACCCCAAGTCCCTCTGGAAGCACCTACAACCACTATGGACTTGGAGTTAGCCACATCCACTGCTGCTCTTGGAGTCCCCTCAGTGAGAAAGCAACAGATACCTTTTTGGTCCTGGGAGAGGGAAAAAGGAAAGTTTCCCTGTTGTACCAGAATGCTGTGCCCATCAAAGGGGAATCAGCTACTGCTATAAGTAACAAACCTGGCCCCATTTTTCGTGAGTTAAAGAAACAGAAAACCAGGGATGCATCTACTCCTCCTCAAATTTCTTTCAGACAGGAGTAGTTTTCTGGGTCTGGCAGAGGGTATAATTCAAGTTATTAATCCTTCCTCTAAAGCAGTTTATGATAAAAGAGAGAGGGAGATTCCCCTTTTCCAGAAGAGATTAAAGATTCTGAATCCAAGCAGAAAGATGCAGGGATGGATTCAGATTTTTTTTTGCTCAGATTTCTGACCGAGATTCAGAGGAGAGTTCAGTTTCTGATTTTCCCTGTAGGGAGTACTTCTTCTCTTAGACTATTGCTAGAATGTGTCAGCAATTTCAGTGCAAGAACACTGAAGCTTCTCAGTCCCTCAGAAAATACTATAAGTTGTTGCTGAAGACTTTTCCAGAAGTTACTTTCATTCCTCCTGTTCTGCCAGTTTAGAGGATGTGTGTATTACTCCCTGCGATTTTCCTGTCAGCAAGTTCCTCTAAAAATGCTGGTGGATGTGTAATATTCTGCAGTCTTCTAAATTTTTATACACTACTCCCAAACCTGACACAGCAGCTACAGCCTTAGTTGATCCCACTGGTGGTAAGCATTTAGTTAATTCCAGTCCCACTCTTTCTGTTAAGGGTGGGAAAATTATTGATCAGTATGGAGGAAATTGAATACTTCTGCAAGTTTGTTTTTCAGAATTTTGAATTCTCAGGTTCATGTTAAAGTTTGTTCTGACAAATTGTGAAAGTATGTGGAATGTTTTATTTGCCAGTTCTTCTTGTAAGGGAAATTTACTTGAAATAACTTGTTTTCTTCTTATGCATAGGTCACTCCACGCTGTTTGCAGTGTGTATATGACTTTGTTGAGACTTTTTCCAGGGCTATGGCCACTGGTACACATCGTTTCTTCTTTTGCACAGGTCTCTCCACATTGTTTAGAGTGTGTGTATGACTTTGTTGAGACTTCTTCCAGGGTTATAGCCAATGGTACTGTTTTAACAAGGTTTGCATGGCTGGATTATCAGAACCATCCAGATTATGTTAAAATGACATTGTAAATTCTCCCTTGGATAGAGATTTAGTGTTTGATCCCACTGCTGCAGAAGTGATCAAAAAGTGTGATGAAATGGCAAGCTGATCCAGGGAATCTCTAAGATTTTTCAGCTCTCCTTCTCCAAATTGTCCAAAGGGTTTTTTCTCTTCCTCCATTATGGTAGAAAACAGAACATGTCTGAACTGAAATTAGGTAAACAGATGTTTAAGGAGGAGTGGCAAAGGAGTTCCAAGGACAGGTCTCTAGCCTCCCAAAACTTGAACAATCCAACATGTCTGAATGACTATTCAAGTGACCTTTTGAGCCACTCTTACACTGGCCCCTTTTTCTCCCTTAAAGTTTTAATCTCCATTTTTCTCTTCTGCAACAAATGACCTCAGGCAAATGATTGTGAATATCATTTATCAAGAATACAGATTGCATTGGGAGAAATTTCCCCCTTTCCAGGGACATTCTTCATTCTCAAAATCCAGCTCCTTTGTTTCCACCTGCTCTTCACTGCATGTTATCTCAAGGACAGATAGAACCAGTTCCTCCTTCCCAAGCGGGGAAGGGTTTTTATTCATGGATGGTCCTAGTGGTAAAGAAAGAAAACACTTGGAAACTAGTTCTGGATCCTTCTTTCCTAAACCTGTCTGTGATAGTGCCATAATTGAAAATGATGTCACTTCACAACCTGTTACCTCTTCTTCCATGCTCAAGCTTCCTGGTGATACTAGACTTAGAAGATGCTTATCGTCACACCCTTCTTCATCCAGACTATAGAAATGTATTAAGGTTTTGAAAGTCTGGATCACATTATCAGTTCTCCACCTTAACCTTTGGACTATCCTCTGCACCAAGAGTATTCACAGAGTATCTAACTCCAATTATAGCTCATTACAAGCTACAGGGTGTCCACATTCTTCTATATTTAGATGACTTGCTTATTTTTGCAGAGTCTTTTTCAAAGTGTCAGGAATCTTTCATCTGGGTGAGAGATCTCTTATGCAAGCTGAGATTCCAACAGAACAGTCAAAAGTCTTTCTTGACTCCCTTACACAAGATTTTGCTCCTGAGATGTCAACTATAAACCTCTGTTCAAAGAGCTTTTCTTACACATGAAAGAAATAGATGCTTATTTCGATCTGTATCTAAGGTTTTGCACTCCAACTTCAATCACTGCAAGGGAACACCTCAAGATTTTAGGTGTCTTGGCATCTATGATTCACATGACACCCTTGGCAAGACTCCACATGAGAAGAGGCAATGATATCTGCAATCTCTTTGGTCTCAGCATCACCCCTAGTGCTGGGGTTTATCAGAAGAGAAATCTATTTATGGAGACAACAGATGATCTTAAATCCAGGTCTCCTCTTATCCCTCCCTGCTCCAAAGCAGTCAGTCATCACTTAAGCTTTGGACTTTGCTTGGGAGGCAGTTTCATGAAGGATGAAGGTGTAAGGGTGTGAGATACCATGAAGAGATGCAAGCACATAAATATTTAGGAGATGCTTGCCCTGATTGTGGTGCTCAGCATTTACTGAACCATCTTTGGTCCTGGGACCTCTTCAAAATGGCGTCAGACAATACCACAAACTTGTGGTACATCAACAAGCAAGGGGGAACCAGATCATACCTCCTTAGCAGACTAGTCATGTTAGCTATGGATATAGCTTCACAGCACAGACATACCTTACAGGCAACCTACATTTCTTCAGAGCAAGTTCTGTGGCAGACAAGGTGTGCAGGACCTGGCCAGAGCCTCATGAATGGAAACTAGATTGGGGGTCTTCCAACATTTGATTCATCCATGGGGAGTTCCTCAATAGACCTTTTTGTGTCCTCTTTGAAGAATCAACTGGCAAGATTCTGTTGCAGGACTCTGTGCAAGGAGGCCTGGAAGACAGTCTTTTGGACAGAAATGATCCTGTATGCTTTTCCACCCTTTTGACTAATATACAGTGTGCTTCTGAAGATTTAGAAGGAATCCCCCAAGATCATTGTAGTGACTCCCTTCTGGCCTGCGTGACTGTGGTTCTCCCTTTTTTTCAGAAATGACCTGGAACAATTACCACAAGCTTTCTCATAGACTGGATCTACTCAAAAAACAACAGGGGTGTTTGTTGCACTATGGCATCACTCATTTTCAGCTGACTACCAGAATGATAAGGTCTTAATTCCTTTCAGGCAGCTGTTTATTGAGGATGTACAGCAGGTACTAATGGAGGCAAGAAAGTCTGCTACCAGAAAGTCATATATTAGCATACAGAAAAGGTTTTCTAGTTGGTGCCACCATCATAACTAGCACCCATTCAGTGCTAGTTGTTCTCTGATTTTACAATGTTTGTGAAAGTTACTTTCTTATGGCCTTTCTTATTTTTCTGCCAAGGTTCATTTATTGACCATTCCAGCGTGTCTGCCCACAGATCCTTCTCTTTCAAGGAATGTTCACTGTAAAATGTTCTTGAAGGGGTTTTGCATATGAGGCCACCAAGTATGCCAATGGCCCCTCCTTAGGATCTACATTTGTTGTTACAGAAGCTAACACTTCCTCCATTTGAATCAGCTAATTTGACTGACTTGAAGTTCTTAACAAGGAAAACAGTTTTACTGATTATTTTGACCACTGCAAGAAGGGTTTTTGAGTTGCAAGCTCTTATGGTGAGTCAACTCTACCTCATTTTCCATAGGAACAAGGCTTCTTGGAGAACTAATCCTATTTTCATAACTAAAGTAGTATCCAAGTTTACTTTAAGACAAACTATCTCTATCCCTGTTTTCTTTACTGAATTTAAAAATGAGAGAAAGAGTACACCATACAATAGCTCTCAACTGTCCAGATTTTGGCAGAATATCCAGATTTCTGACTCATATTTTTGGTCCATTTCTCATAAAATTGTAGTTTTCTGGCAAATCATTGATGACTAAAGTCAGAAAATAATGGCAGACGTTTGATTTTTAGACTTCATATCCTACAGAAAATGCATGCAAATGAAAAACCTGTTATTCTATCAACTTTCTAAGTTTTTAAGAGCAATATTTAAATAGTGTCCTATTTGAGGGCCTTTGTCCTCCCATTATTTATAGCTTTGTCCAGATTTCTTACTGTAAGAGGTTGAGGAATATGTTCCATACCTTGGATGTCCACAGACGACTCAGGTACTATCTTGAAAGTACTAAATCTTCACATCAATTGTTCATTTTTTGTGAAGGTAAGAGACAAACTGTGTCACAACAGACTATTTCCAAATGGTTGTGTAAGGCTATTACCTTTTGTTATACTCACCTTAAGACATGTACACCAGGCATGATCAAGGCCCACTCTACCAGGGTTTGGCTTTATCTTTAGCTGTTTAGAAAGGGTTGGATTCTAGAAGTATTCTAGAAGCTGCTACTTGGTCCTCTGTACTTAGTTTTACAGAGCACTATAAGCTTGATTCCTTCTCTAGGTCCAGATCAAGCTTTCCTAGGACCATTCTCCAGTGGTTCCTGGACTCTTCTCCTTCCACCTCCCAAATGTAGTTAGCTACCGTAATTTACCCATATAGCTAAGGCTATTGCAGCAGTGATCAATATAATGATCACAGTATAGTTGCCTAAACTGAACTCACCATAAAAGTAGATGTTCATATGATCCCTGCTGTAGTAGCTGCTCCCTACATCCCTCTACTCTCCTTGTTTTTTGGTGTGTTTTTATGCCAGTGTGTGTGGACTTTTGTGTGTTGTTGTTCCTAGCATAATCCTTTCAGGGCTCAGCTTCCCTCTTTCTTCTGGCAGGAAAGCTCTGAAGGGCTTCACTCCCAAACTTGTATATTAATCAGTTCTGTTCAAGCTGTTAGACAGTTTGGGTGCATGGAATATGCTCTGAAGCTTTAGATGGTTGCTAGCTGTCATATCCTTGGCAGGATATAACCCATATAGCTAAGACTTCTACAGCAGTGGTCATTCAGACATCTATTATTATGGTAAGCTCAACTTACCTATCTGTACTTACAAAAAAACAGTATTGGTCATCAAAGTATTTGGCTAGTAATTGGAAGCTATGGAGTAAGAGGTGTAGGCCATTTCTAGGGAACTAGGTTGGCCTGTCATCCATCTCCTTCCAGGATGATGCATACTGCACCCATCCTGGAATAACAATAGCTACATAACCAATTGTTGAAGTTCCCTTATATTACATTTGTCTTTAGGCATAATTCGGAGCAAAGTTTGGATTTCATTCAAGGCCAGAGTCTTGCCTGGATCCAGAACATGCTGGAGAGATGCAACATATCTCTGCATATCCCTGGGAGTTGAGTCTGCAATTTGTTCACTCCTGTCACTCGTCTGGTCAAGATAAAACAGACGAACGATTGTGGGTCAGCTCAAACAGCTTTATTATATAAAAACACATCAGGCTTAGTTACTTAAACTTAAACTTATAAACAGACTGGCTTTCACACTCGTATATGTTAACACTCTGGTTGTTCACTCACGATGGTACTGCTGCTTGCACGTGCTGTTTATTTATATGCACGTGTGTCACTTTGAAATGCTTCTTAAAGTCACAACACACACTCTGTTCTGCATCCTCCATCTTTGAGAAATACGTCATGCACAATAACAACACTACTCATTGACATGCAATTGTACAGAAATAATCCTTTGACATGCAATTATACAGAACTAATTACAAGTGAAACAATCATGCCCAGGGTGCTGTGTATTTTACACTAGGTCTGGAAATATGACCTGATCATGTGACATAAAAACTAGGACTGGGTTTAGCAACAGGGACCATCTTTAATGAAAGTTCAACCTCAGGGGCATCTGGGACATCATCAAGAACACGAATAGATACTGAGACATGTCCTTCAACAGGAACACCATCTGGATTGCTTTGAGATCTAGAGTCTGTATCACAGGAACAATGCTGCGATATCGATTCAATCACCAGAAGAAGATGCCTGCAATTTCTTTTGTATTCTATATATCCTCACATTCTACTAAGAAAGATCTCGGCTTGGCACATGCACCTCTCACTTGACCAATTCGATCAAAACCTTCTGCTGTTTGCATCCTCACTATCTATCCTTCTTTCAATGGATGAAGACATCTGCTCATTTTATCATAGTTGGACTTCTGAAGTGAACACTTTTTGAAGAATTGGGCTTTAATTGCTTTGGTGTTTTTAACATTAGGCACTGACAAACTGGAATGGATAGGTAAGGTTGTTCTGGTTTTCCTATACAGAAGTCTCTGAGCAGGTAATCCAAGTAAAGTGTCACTGGGTATACTTCTGAGATTAAGTAAATGTAAGAAAATATCGGTATTGTCACAATTTGACCTCTCTAGTAATTGCTTTGTACTTTGTTTAGCTAGACTGTGGGTACTTAGGACTACTGGTAGCATAGATAAAGTCCCACTCTTTTGCAAATTTCTGAAATAGCTGACTGGTAAACTGGGCACCATTTTCAGAAAGAACGTTGTATGAACTACCATGGACTGAGAAATGATGTTTCAACTTAGTAATGACAGTACTAGATGTTAGGTTAGGGAGCAGATCAATCTCAAACCAATTCAAAAAAAAGTTTACCTACATTAAGTAATGTTGACTGTTCCACTCGAGTGTGGCAGTGGCTACTCTTGACCAAGGTAGTTCAGGAATCTGGCTTAGCTGAAGTGGCTCTTTTTTGCAAATGTGGCTTAGTACTATTGCATACTGAACAAGATGAAAATACTTTATCAATATCTTTTGACAGAGAAGGCCAAAATACTAGTCATCTCAGCCTTCTTTTGCTAGCTTCAGAACCTGGGTGGCCACTATGCAAAATCTGGATGTACTTATGTTGTAAGGAAGTAGAAACAAGAATTTTAGGACCTTTGAAAATGATACCATCTTCCATCAACATCTCATCTCTGTAAGGAAAATAAGGTTGCACTTCTGTTGGTACACAAGATTGCTTTGATGGCCATCCAACATTGATGAAGTGGTTGATCTTTTCAAAACTGGATCAGTCTTTGTATGATCTCTCAGCTCATTAAGTCTTGTGGTAAAAAAATTATGCACTTCCATGACATCAAAGTCAAAATTCTCTGCATCATACTTTTCTGTGGTATTTCTGGGAGATCTGGATAAGGTATAAGCCAGATAAAGAAGTTTGCCTTTTGTATAGACTATTTTGAAGTTGTACTTTTATAATATGAGAATCATTCTTTGTAGTCTTGCTGGAGCGAAATGCATAGGCTTCTTTAAAATAGTGACTAGAGATTGATGATCAGTCTCAATCTGAATAGCTCAGCCATAAATATAGTCATGGAACTTCAAACATGTGAACACAATTGCCAAAAGTTCCTTCTCAGTTTGAGCATACTTCATTCTCAGTTTGGGGAAGTTCTAGACACATAGGCTACTGGTCTGCCCTCTAGAACAATAACTGCAGCAAGACTACATGTTGAAGCATCACAGGAAATGATTACTGGTTTGTGGACATCACAGTTTCTTAACGCAGGTGGACTGCCAATTTTCTGTTTCATGTCATCAAATGCTCTCTGGTGGTGTTCCAGCCATGACCAGGTAACATTTTTGCATGACAGCTCTCTTAAAGACACTGATAATTCACTGAAATCTGGTATAAAGTTGCCAAAATAGTTAACCATACCAAGAAAATACTGTAAGGCTTAGACTTTGTCTGGAGCTGGCATCTGATGAATGCCTGTTTGTTTTGGAGGATCTGGTTGTAAGCCTAAACTGGTAAATAAATGACCTACATACTGTGAGTAACTTCTGTATCCTGAATTTGTATTTCAGAGGACTGAGCTTTAGATTCACTTCACGTGCTCTTTCCAGAACTTTCCTGAGGTTTCTGTCATGCTCTGCTTCACTATTGCCTCCACCTAGTAAATCACCTACTATTACAGCACATGGATAGCCTCAAAAATGTGCTCCATTGCACACATAAAGACTTCACTGGCAGAATTTATTCGAAAAGGCATTCCGAGAAATCTATATCTACCAAATGGTGTGCTGAATGTAGTCAGTAGTGAAGATTCGCAATGAAGCATTACTTTCCAAAATGAACTCTTTACATCTGGCATGAAGGTAACAAATTCCTTGACTGTACGGATAGGATGGTGGGGTCTCTCTAATGCTTTGCTTAAGACTCTTGGGTCAATACATATTCTGATTTCATCTGAGCTTTTCTTATGAGTGACTGCCATCGAAGACACTCATTCATTTGGTTCTGTAACTGGAGAAATCACACCTTGCTGCACCATTTTAGCTAATTGGACATTGACTTTGTCCTGCATAGCTATCGGAACTCTTTTCACTGGTCTGACCACTGGACTAACCTCTGGGTCTAATTTCATGGAGTATACAACTGGACGTTTACCCAGTCTGTCTTCAAAAACAGCATACTCTGTGAAAATAGCATTGGTGAAACTGGAACTAGGACATGTGCTGACATGATGGACTTCTTTGGTAAAAGAAAGCAGTGTCATCTTTAAACTGTCTCTGAGACCTAATAATGACTGCACAGGTCTTTTTCTTTTAATTACATCAGATTGCAAGCTATAACTGTTCCCAGCTGAATAGCATGAAAGCACTACTGAGCCTTCGGTTTGAATCTCTTCACCTCCATAAGCAAAAGCTTTACACAACTGGCTAAATTAAGTTGTTCACCAGCTCTTACTCTAGCTAATGTTTCAGCTGACACAACATTGTACTTTGAACCAGTGTCCACTTTGAGCTCCGTCGGTTTACCTTTAATTGGGACAGTACAAAACACTTTGTTTTTTGTCAACATCTACATGGAAGTAAAGCTGCAGCTTTCTATATGATCAACTTGCTTTTTTGAGTGGCCTTTCTTGATAAATGAATGATGCTTGCTTGATTTACAAAGCTTTTGAAAGTGGCTTTATTTTTTTTTACACTTGTTGCATTGCTGACCAAATGCTAAGCACTTTTCCTTCTTGGACTCATGATTGGCACCACAATTATGGCAGTTAACAATGAGAACTTGACTTGGGTTTTGTTGACAACCTCATGCTGCATGAGTATGTCCATTTTACTGACCTAGTCTTAGAACATGCTGGAAAGGTACAGGCTCTCTCCCTGGAAACCCCACAGGGGCTGCAGCTGCCATGTCCTTAGGCCTGTTTCTGTTAGCCACGTGCTGCATGCTGCCTATTTTTGCTCTACAGGCTGCTGAAATCATGCTCTCATCACTTGCAAGCATGTTTGTGTGCCTTTCTGTAAGCTCGTGTATTTGACAAATCTCTATGGCTTTGCTCAATGTTAAATCACTGTCTTAAATCAAAATCTTTCTTACTGCATCATTATTAACACCACACACAAGGTTGTCCTTTATCAACTCATCTTTCAAATCACCAAATCTGCACATTTTAGCTTTGTTTCTTAAGTCGGTAATATAAGCTGCAAAAGTTTCTCCTGGCTTTTGGTCTCGTGTGTAAAATAAGTGCCTCTCCAACGTAACATTTGTCTTGGGGTTACACATTTCTCTAAATTTATGTTTCAAGCCCTCAGGGTACTCCCTTGACACACACACATCAGAATTTTATGACAGAAACTTGTAATTATGCTCAATAGCACAACAGACTCTCTGAAATAACCGCACTTTGTGAAATAAGTTTACATAGCACAAGAACACTTTGAAACCACTGTATTTTGTGAAACACCCTTATCAGTGTAAGGAACACTTCAAAATGACTGCACTATGCGAATGAATTGTACACAGCACAAGAAACTTTTCAAAATGACTATTTTGCGAAATAACTCTATACAGTGTAAGAAACACTTTGAAATGAATGCATTCTTCAAATGAACTGTACACAGCACAAGAAATTTCTTGAAATGCCTGTGTTCTGAGTGAACTTTGCAAAGTAACTGTACTTTGCACACAGTAAACTCATCAGAATAATAGTATTGTAATAAAGCACAAAGTGCAAACACTTTGCACACTCAGAGATACTTCAAACAATTCTAGATATACTTTGAATGGCTCTAGTCAATGCGAGAAAATAGCTCATATCAAAAAACGTGGTAATTTAATAAAAAATGCAGCCGCTTTGCTTTGTCATGCTCATTTTGCCCTATTATTGCATTCATTATGCTCGTTTAACTTTTAACATGCCTGTTATACTTTTCTAGAGCTCTTTATGCAACTCCAAAGTAGTTCTGAACGCTCTCACAAGTATTTTAAATAATTTTATCAAATATCATGGTTTTGAACATTTCACTTAATCAATAAAATGCATTCTGTGCTTTTTGCTTGATGAATAATGTGTTTTGTGCTTTTCGTTTGATTAATAATGCGTTTTGCACTTTGCGTATACTTCATATAATTTTCTTTACAAAATAAATCATTTATGCAAGTTTTTTTATTACCTGAAATTCATTTCTGACCTTTTCTCAATCACTGGAGCAGGTTGGGACAAAACTACTAACATCATGTCGTTCAGATAGGCCGCTTCTAGTACCATGTTGTTCAGGCATGCTACTTCTAACACCATGTCATTCAGACATTCCACTTCTAACACCTTGTTGCTCGTCCAGTCACGATAAAACAGATGAATAGTTGTGAGTTGGGCTCAACCAGCTATAATATATAAAAAACATAACTATTGAGGTTTAGTAAATTAAACTTAAATAAATTTAAAAAGAGACTGGCTATCACACTTGTACACGTTAACACTCTGGCTGTTCACTCAAAATGGCACTGCTGCCTACACGTACTCTCTATTTATACACACATGCTCTCACCATGAAATGCTTCTTCAAGTCACAACATAAGCTCTGTTCTACAACTCTGACATGAAGAAACAGAACGTCGTATTCATATTTGCCCAGTGTGAAGGACTGTAGATCCACTGTGATGTCACAGATTCCTGTCCCTGGAAAGAGAAGTTACTATTGCCCTGTCCTTGTCCAGTCTTGTCAGCATCCCAGAAAATGGAGTCTCTGATTATTAAAGCATTTCTTCTTGCATTCTTAGACATTGTGGTAATGAAAAGCTTATGGCCAACAAAATGGTGACTCTTTGCTATGTGAGAGGACAATGATGTTCTGTCCCACAGAATGGTGGCACTTTGCTACATGAAAGGATGATGATGTTGTGACAGTGCTTTTACACCAAGACTTGATCCTTCTTAATCAAGAGGGTTTTGCAAGTGATTTTTTGACAACCTCGAGATAGACTGGTTTGATGTGTGTGTGTGTGTGTGTGTGTGTGTGTGTGTGTGTGTGTGTGTGTGTGTGTGTGTGTGTGCGTGTGTGTGTGTGTGTGTGCGTGTGTGTGTGTGTGTGTGGTACTATGTGATTTCAGAAGCCATTGTGTATATCAGGAATGAATTCTTGTCTGTAAACATTAGGCAGTTCTGATACTACTTAAGGAGGTCTAGTTCAGATAAACGTTCACATCAGTGAACCTCCATTCATCGAGATGACAAGAGTGAACTGCCACTTAAGCGAATGTTCTCATTAGCGAGTTTTGAAAACAGGGAAGGTAAGTACTTGGCCAACATCATGGCCATCACACACAACACACTATGTCAAACCACCAAGTTGGGGGGCTGTACCTCCCAAACCCCCTTTTCAATATATACCAACTCGGAGATCGCAATATAGAGGGGAAAAGGGAAAATGTCCCAATGTTGGTCAACTACTTACCTTCCCTGTTTTCAAAAGTCACTGATGTCAATGTTCATTTACGTGAATGTTAGCTCTTGTCTTCTCGATGAATGGAGATTTGCTGATGTGAATGTTCGATTATGTGAACTAGAACCCTGCCTTAGGATATCCAGTGTTATGCAACTAGCTTCAGATGGGTTTAGCCATGTAATAAATGAATAAAATACAACTCCTTTTAAGCTTGTTTACATTAAAATAATTTATTTTAGTATTTTTCACCATATTTTATATGGAATAGAAACTGATTTGTGTACAGTACAGGCATTGCTCTAGATTGGGTTAAAATGTGGATTTTTACATACTCGACTAGGGTCATTGTGAACCTCAGCTGAGGTGGGGGGAGGACCTTTTAACTTGTGCAAAAGGAAGAATGGTATGGTCTCATTTTTAAAAAGTACGTCGGGATTTTTTTTTCAAACTGTTCTAAAAAAGTACAGTTGTGTTTTGATCTGGCTTGGTAAGTTTTTTTCATTTAAGTGAATTCAAAAGGAATGGAAAAAGCAATGACTCATGCATAAGAAACAGATTTTGTCTTGAAAGGTTTCCTCCTTCTTTTCTGCTCTTTTGGCAGCTGTCATCTGGAGTAGAGTGGAACAGAAACTTCTTTTTAAACCCTTTCTTCATTTGCATGATGTTTGAGGTACCTTATGGTACATCCAAGACACCACAGTGTGCTTACATGGAGGACAAAGGAAGACTCTGAGTATAGTCAGTTACAAATAAAGGAATAAGGCCCACCACAGTTAGCAGGCAATACCCTAACAATATGCAGCTTCTGTGTGTGCTTAACTGGATGAATCATAACAGCCTAGTTCAGTCGATCACAGAATCAACTCCCACCACTGCACATATACATGTTGTATCATCACCTTTAGTAATTCATACTAGCCAAATCTATTCTGCAAAAGAAATGCAGGGACATGCCAAGACTGAGAGGTATGATACAGAATACATACAGATTAATAAATATGCTTATTGAAGTCACTGACTGATATTATTAAATACATAAATAAATACAAATATTACAGCACTAAAATGTATAAAGTGTATGTGAAAGTAATGGCTCCTATACTGTAATGCCCTTATCTCATCATATCTTGCTGCCATCTCTCTCTGACACCCATTAAAATGTTGTTATTGCACATTAAAGTACACACACACACCATCTGTCGGCTAAAACATTAGTTTTTATAATTCTTAAGTTTGTTTTCTATTAGTTACCACAATATTGGCTTTTCTTAACATTCCTTCTAACTATAACTTGCCACCTTCCTGCCCCCCGACAATTCTGTTTTCATTTCACAACTCACCTACAGTTCTTATAGCCTAGATATTCTCATCAGTAAAATCTTTGGATCATAATTTGGCTTTTCTGTGCCCTTTAGTGCCATGGCTTCTTTTTTCTGAACCCTCATTAAGTACAATGTCCATATATAGGTACAGTTGTTAAAACTGAGCCAAACATTTATTACAAGTACCACCAGACCAACATTTGCAGAGGAAAGTGCATATAATTCAGTAAATAAATGGGTAGACAATGGGTGTGCACAATTTATGACCTTGTGCACCCCAAGTTTTTGGTATGTTTTTTACATGTGACCCTGTTACTGCCATATATAGACTGGCAGATGGACTTATTGTCAGATTGAACTGAAATTCATTTATACAGATAAAATTAGAAAGATTTTATAACTTACTGCAAAATGGCTCAATTACACAGATTGGATAAGTTATTGTGTTTTCTGTGTTTTTTTAGTTGTGTGTAGTGTAGACTCAGAACAAAATTGTGGTGCCATATGAATTTCTGCAGCATCTTTCTTCTTTATAATACACTACCACATACTTTATTATTTATACCTTGTCTTAACTGATAAGGTACAAATTAAGCATAAAGATGTTTTTGTTAGATTATTTTAGTTTTCTTAGATTAATTTTATTGGTAAGATGAATTGCTATTTACAAGGAGTTTCACTCTGAATTTTCTTGCACAAACTCACACAGTATCTGATGGGTTAAAGAAACAGCCAAGAAAAAGAAAACAAATACCTCCTTGAATGGAGTCCTGATTCTACAATGACTTTCACTGAATGAAGAAGTGGGTTATTGTACTGTTTATCATAATTTTTCATTCCATATGCGATCACCACCTGTGAAGAACAGACTAATGGACGTTCTTCCATACGTTTCATATCAGCCTAATTAGACAGCCTACATTTAACGTGGCAAATAACTAATAAGTCTACCTAAACCATTAATAACTTTCACCCAGATCTGTTAATTGTTAGCACTCATTATTTTACTTTAACCTCTTACTTCCCTTTTATTTTTTGACTTTCTACAGCATTTACTGTTGGACTTTGCCAATGTTTTAGGCATAATGTGTATAAGATATCCATCAGTGTGCATGCTAGACCCCAAAACCTAACATGGAAGCCAAAAGGTATTCTGATTGCAGAAGAGTGATATTATACATGGAATTATTAGAAGCACATATGTGGGTTGGTAGTCTAATTCTGAGAAATACTAAGTCAGTTCAAGATTTAAATGTAATACGTCAGTCACATTCCTAAGTGTGAAGTTCAATGACTTATCGTGAACCAGAAACAACTGTATTAATGTGCCCAGCGAATCTGGCCATGCAGTCCAAAGCTGCATTCTCATTTTCTGACTAAATCACATTCAAAAAACAAACTAAGCTTATGGGCTGAAACAAAATAAACCTTATGTCACCAAAAACAAGGCATTATGGAGACAATCCTCAAATGTCAAAAAGAAGCAACAGAAGCAAGCATGATCCAGTTAGGTATTTGCAAATGGCATTCATACATACTTGAAATTCCAGACAAGGATCAGCTGAACTATAATGAACAATATGGCCAGCAATTCTCTTCTCACTATTCATTAATGTGAGGATATTACACTGTAATCATTCACATGCAGTATGAGAATGTTTACAGTGTAATATCCTCACATTACACTGTAATCATTCACATGCAGTATGAGAATGTTTACAATGTAATATCCTCACATTACACTGTAATCATTCACATGCAGTATGAAAATGTTTACAGTGTAATATCCTCACATTACACTGTAATCATTCATATGCAGTATGAGAATGTTTACAGTGTAATATCCTCACATTACACTGTAATCATTCACATGCAGTATGAGAATGTTTACAGTGTAATATCCTCACATTACACTGTAATCATTCACATGCAGTATGAGAATGTTTACAGTGTAATATCCTCACATTACACTGTAATCATGCACATGCAGTATGAGAATGTTTACAGTGTAATATCCTCACATTACACTGTAATCATTCACATGCAGTATGAGAATGTTTACAGTGTAATATCCTCACATTACACTGTAATCATTCACATGCAGTATGAGAATGTTTAGATGCATAGTTTCTCAGCATTCAACGTATTACAGTAAGGAAAACTGTACCTTACATATTTGGACTGTACACCCTATCAAAAGAATGACATTTGCACATCTTTATTACACTTATATGTTATAGCCTAATTAACAGCCCTATTCTGTAGCTATCCTTTTCTAGTTCATTTCTATTGTTCACCATTAAACATTAAAAATGTCAGTGGCACAACAGGTAGCCCACTCATCTTTTGTGCAGAGGGCTGTGGGTTCTATTGTTACACCAGGTAGATCAATTACTGACAATGCAGTATGGCATAAGGGTGATGCCGCACTTCTGAGTGTGTTGTCCTAAGGATGTGCTGTTAAACTGTGTCCCATCTGTTTGAGTTGGTCACAACTCAGGTGGATGTAAAAGATTCCACGCCACCTAATGAAAAAAAGTAACGTTCCATATCAAATTTAAACTCTAAATATGTATATATATATATATATATATATATATATATATATATATATATATATATATGTGTGTGTGTGTGTGTGTGTGTGTGTGTGTCACAATCATTTCTGAAAGAATGAAGCCAAAACATCCAGGGAGTTGAACAGCCTCCACATTTAATTGGGAAACTATTGTTATCGGAGATTTCAACTTGGACTGGTACACCTGCTCCTCAGAAAACCCATCCAACTTTGTTAACCTCTATAGTTTCTCCAAAATAATACTCTTCTCAGCCAGAATAAATAAAAACAGCATCAATCAATCTTGGATTGGACACTAACAAATAGGCCTGACCTCTATCACCACTCCGGCTGCCTCCCGGACAGTCTTAGCGATCATCTGCCCAACTATCTACTCAGGCATAAATCATTCACTCCTGATTACATTGTATTTAAACAGGTTCTAAACAAAAAAAACTTCTCAGCTGAAATATTTAAATTCCTCTTAAAACAATGTGACTGATTTCCATTAAAATATCTGCACCTAAATTCAGCAGTTCAACACTTCAATAACACATTCCTCAATATTCTAAATAATCTTGCACCTCTTAGAAAGACCTATGTTAAATCTAAACAACTTCCATGGCATTCTAAGTAGACCAGGCAACTATCCAAACAGAGAGAAAGATCCTGGTCCCATTATCAGGAGACCAAAACCCAAATGTCCCTTATCAGGTATAGACAATTAAGAAATCTAGCCAAAAAGCAAATCAAAAATGACAAAAAATTATATTACAGCACAATCCAACACCACCGCTTAAACATTCCCCAAATATTGTGGGAAACCATAAATCAACTTCTTAAGCCTGGTAAATCCACCATTTAATCGACATGCACCTCAAATTCCACAGATAGCATAGCATTTCAATTTAATTCACATTTCATCAACTCTGTATTATCCCTCATAAAAATTACATTAAAACTCCCCTACTACTCCCAACAGAGTCAGTATCTTGCATCAATTCATTCTCAATTAGGCCAATAAAAACTAGCAAAATCAAAAAACTTCTAAACAAATTAAAGCCCTCATCCCGTGCTGCTGACCTAGTCCCCAACAAATTTCTCAGATTGGCAGCAGATACCATCTCTTATCCTATCTCCATCCTAATCAAACAATATATCCCCAAACTCTGAAAAAGCTCTCACATTATCCTTCCCTTCCAGAACTTCTAGAAAAAAAATCCTTCCTTGAAATTGAAAACTCTCTCTCTGACAACCAACTAATGCTAAATCCAAAAAACAAAACTAATGCTCTTCTCTAATTCCAAAACTCAAAATATCCTCCCCTTTTAATGTCTACTCATCTATCAAAACTAAAATTGAAATCATTGAATACACCAAGCTTCTTGGGGTGACAATTGATAACTGCCTAACATTTGACAAACACGTATTACTAAACATCAAAAAGTTCAGATCAAACTTGGCTTTCTTTACAGAGCCAAGCCACACCTTATGAGCATCACCAGACACTCTATAGCTAGAACATACCTTTTCTCCACCCTACTATATGCTTCCCCCATTTTCACAAACCTCAGAAAATCTGACTTAAGCAAATTAGAGACCTGTTATAATAAAACAGCCAGATTTGCTACATAGATCACACCAATGCTCTGCTCTACGTGAACTAAAATGGAGAGAACTACCAAACTGGTTTTCCTTGAACCACTTAACTATTGTCCACTCTGTTATTCACAAAACGGAAAAATGCCACACACTCATAGAATTAGTTCAGCGATATACAAACTACTGAACACTGAGCTCCTCTAACAAACTATTACTAAAAGTCACAAAGCCAAAAATACCTTTGGGAAATTCTCTGTTCTCCAACAGGATATCCAAAAGCTGAAATTCTATTTTACAACAGATACTAAACACCACTAATACTTCCAGATTTAAACTACTCTTCAGGGATCACCGTATCAACAACTGGCAAGGTTCCTGCACAACTCATGGTTAATCTGTACATATGTCTTCTCTTACTACTCAAAACCTACTCTTAACTCACCAACACTATCTACCCAAGACTCATCCCTGCTTTTTTACTAAGAGCATTTTAGCTTTTTTCTCTCCTGTAGCTTTTTTTTCTTACCTCCTACATTATTTTTTTTTCTTTTCCAGAGTCTTATTTTTAGTTCTTGTATACTACCTAAATTCTAGTGTAAGATGCTATTGTATTGAAAAAAATTATCTCAACTACTGTAATTTCAAGATGATGTTTTTTCTTTTGTTTGTTTGTTGTCACCATATCTCAGAAATACCCCACAAGTCTTTTTATTTATGTAATAATGCTTTGTTGTTATTTAAATTTTTCTAACTAGCCTACTATATACTTTTTCAACAAAAATGTTATGTATTGTAAAATGTTTAGTTGTATTAGTTCTTTTCTCCCAGGGCCCAGCCAGACATTTCCAAGTAAACAAATGTAAAATAAATAACATAAAAAAGTCCACTACCATTTATGCAGTTTTCCCAAAGTTAGAGAATAACCCAAAGTTTATTATACAATTCCTCACATTTCATAACCCATACACAACAAATATTGGTAAATAAACATTTATCAACCATATCAATATCAAAAGGAAGTCTACCACCATAATGCTCATACATAATCATGTGACATAAACAGAACATGCTGGATAGACAGATATGTGTCCCAAAGGATACCCACACTATGGAATAGGCTCCCCATCCTCGTAATACAGAGTTTATCCTTGATCCCTGATCGTATTCAAATGACACCCTGACAAATGGATGTTAAGTTATAAATTTGTCCCTGGTCTACCCGTGTCCACTATGGACAGAGGCTGTTAATAAGTAAAATATTAACCTAATTAACATCCTCCTTACAAATCCTTAGTTACCTCCCTACTAACATTCTCAACCCCACTCCCCTTATAGATGCCTGTGATACTTGGGCCCCCAATTGTTTGAGCTGCACAGCTAGGCTTGTAAGGGGCCCTAGTGGTCGTTTGCCTAGTTAGCCTATGAACCTATCTAAATGGAAAGAAAACATCTGGCATGTAAAACTGAAAAAAGACCTCCCAAAAATTAATTTTATTACAATCCAAAAAAACACAATATCATTTATTACTTACTACACTCATTACATAACCTCTGTTCAATTACTTTATATATAATAAGCCCTTTCATTACCCAACAATAATCTCTACAAAAAAGCCCAGAACTTCCTAAATATTTTAAAATCTAATCTGATATTTCAAAATACTATACATAACAGAAAGATACCAAACTTTTCTAGAAACAGAAAGAGTAAGCTTCATATGGGAACTCACTGGCCTATCACTCCACAAAACTGACTGTGTCAGAGTTGCCACAGTTCCCTGTTCCTTCCCTTGCTATACAACTCCAACTGGATTTTTGTACTGATTTCCTATGGAAGGCTTGAAAGTATCCTCCTATGGCAACTAATCAGACATTTTCAACTCCACTGGTTTCTTCTTAATTTGGTATCCATTGCTCTATCCTGCTGTGATGTTACCAAAGTTAGATTTTCTACATTTAATCCTTTATTTCATAAGTAATCCATAACCTCAGTTTGTATTTCTTTAACTTATCCATTACTAATCCTATTCTTCTACTTTTCCCCTTTGTTTTCTTATTTTTTATACTGTAAAAATTTCCACATCTGGATGTCTTTGCTTATATTTCTCTTCAAATATCTTTGGAGCTGCTCATTTTGTATTGATTAGTTTTGCTTTCTCTTTTGTATAAATATTGTACTATATTAAATTGCACTCTCTTTCCCATGTCCATATTTCTTCTTCAAATGTCTCCTGCTCCTCCTATTTCTCCTTACTTGGGGAACTCATTGTTCCATCTTGCTAGAATATAACATGTGTTAAACTTTCTAGACTAAATCCTTCACTTCACAGGTATTGCATAAATTCAGCTTCTATTTTCTTAATTTCTACTTTATTAATCTTCTGTTCTGCGTTCCCTTATTTATGATCTTATTTTTGTATTGTGAAATTTTCCATATCTGGATGCCTTTGCCTGTATTTCTCATTGAATATCTTTGGGGCTGATTTTTCTGTATTAATTTATTTGGTTTTCTCCTTTGTATAAATATTGCACCATATCAGATCTCACTTTCTTTCCCATGTCCAAATTTCTTTTGTATACCTTTCAAAAATCTTTAGATTTTCTTTATATTTTCACACTTCCTCATCAGTCATTTTTTTCCAAACATCCCAAGGTTTCTTGGTCTATATAAGGTTTTTCATGAATCTATTGCATCAATGAACAACAATTTTTATCTGAATCTTCTGACAGTTTTTCTTTTGCAAGTATTTTTCTTTCCTCTAGTTTCTCTCAATCTTTCTTTGTAAATCTTCTGTCTGAAAATTCTGGGCTTCTTGCATAATAGTAATAATACATAATTTCTTTCTTATCCTCAATAGTCCACTCTATTGTCATTATGGCTCTTTTTTGGCCTATCAATTTTTGTGGACTACTAATTCCTTCTACAACAGGGGTTCATCCTCCCCTTCAGCCTGGCCTAGCCTCATTGTAGGAATGTTTCTTTGTCTTGAGGATTCTACACTGTCATTTTTTTCCATTTCTGGCATCAGTGCACCTAACAGGATTGGACACTTTTTATCCTGGGTCTTGTGCACCCAGCTATCTTTTTCTTATTTTTAACCTACTTCTGTCCATGATATATGCTATATGAAATACAGTCTATATATCACTGTCATCTTGGTGAGATTCTGTGAAAAACAGGGTCCACCTCATGAATGTACTCACAACTTGAGAATGAATTCAGTTCCAGCAATGCTACTTTCCTTTGCTTGCTGATTTATCATCTCTCCGTTTGCACCCCCTGGGTATTTCCTGTGGGAGCAAAGTGATAGGGAATTTTTATAGATGACTGCTACTGCACCTGCATACTTATTTTGCCTGCCATGCCTTAGTATATTATATACTCGGGGGGGGGGGTCTCATTATCCTTTATTTCTTTTTTTAACCAGATTTCAATAGATATCACTACATCAGGAGTATATGTGGCAATATAGGCACGGATGCCATGGATTGCATTGTACATAATTCTTAAGTTCATATTTAGTAAGATGAGTTTTGGTTCTGTTTTTTGTTGAGAGGTATTATGTGACTGGCTTATTTTGGGATTGGAAGTGATGGTTTTAAGAATAGGGGGACCTGGGTTGGGGTGAATATCTCCGATAATTATATGAATCGATATTTTACAGACAATAGAGCATGGCCTGTTATATTTTGATCTTGGTTTGGTATTTGTTCATAAATTCTAATGAAAAAAAACATCCAGGGAAAATGAAGCGTTCTGTTATGCTTTTATTCCAACTTGCAGAACAACTCAATGAAAAGCACTTACTTTTCATTGAGTTGTTCTGCAAGTTGGAATAAAAGAATAACAGAATGCTTTATTTTCCCTGGATGTTTTTTCATTTCATTTTACTGGTTATAATTGTGGCTTAACCTTAGGCTGCTGTTTTGTTTGAGTTTTGTGTTCATAAATTCTGATACTTAGTTTTAAGGTACTTAATAGATAAATAAATCATATGTGGTTTGTTTGTACAGAAAGGGTCTATGGAGAGAGACAGGCTGGGTCGATACTGATATTCATTGTGAAGACTGGTTGAAGTCCTGTGTATTTGAAGGAAGTGGATTTGATAATTGGGGATGAAGGCTAGTAGAGTTAGAAGAAACAGAAGAGTAATCTGAGTTAGAGGCATCATATTTAACTTGGGTTGTATCTTCAATGTAAATTATGATAAGAAAAAGTTAGGCAGGTACTGGGTTGGTTGCAGAGATGCAATGTGATTGTTATTGGGGCAAGGAGTAGGACAGTTTGAGAGAGAGAGTTCAGTGGTACACTAAAGTGGGTGTTACTATTAGGAGTTATTCTACTGATTTTTTTGTGGAGGGAACCAGTGGTAGTGAATTGTGAGATATGTGGGTGGTGATATGGAAATATAAATATAGAGTAAGAATGGTGGGTGGAAATTACGGTACGGTAAGGGAGAAGAGTGAGCTTGACCATTAATGAAGGTGAGTGAAGTGGGTTGAAAATTCAAGTTAGCAAGCAGTCAGGGGAAAATCAGTTTATGACTAGACATAAACAGCCATAGATCTGCTGAGAGAGGTAAGTAAATGTAACAATGCAATTTAAAAGACCTCTATGTTGGTAGATGAAGCCCTTAATTTTGTTCCTCTGAGACCGGGTTTTAGTAGGAAAGTTAGTCTAGTGTGAGGTTATCCTCACTAATGGTGGCACAGAGTAAAAAATGCACTTGAGTGTTTGAACAATTATGTAATGGTAAGGAGGATTCTATGGGCTGTGAATGAATTGCAAAGTCCAAAGTCTACCCTCCAACCAAAGATCAGCAAAACAATAAGTAAGCCAAACTGCAGGACTGCAGCTCAGGAAAAATAAAATACTGGCTCAGAACTGAAAGTGGTTACAAAAATGTCTGAGGCAAAGGAAAAATATGCCTAAAGAGAAACAGTTGACTGCTAAAAACAATCAATGGAGCCCAGTTGGAAACAAAGTAGCAATGGGGCTGCTGTGGTCTAAAAAATTGAGCTATTTTAATGCAGAAAGTTATTTGTTTTAGTCTGCCAAAATATTTATAATTTACATAAAAATGTAGCATGCAGACTTGTGTTTAAATTATAGATTTCAATGTTACATACATATCTATTTGATTCCAGGGACACTTCTATAAAAAAAATAAAAACACACTTTTCCAGCTTAAAGTGGCAGTTCAGTGCATGGAGTCAATGGTGACTGTGCACATATACTGGGTCAGAGCTGAAAGTGGTTTAATAACTGTCGCTGGCAAGGAAAAATAAAAAAAAAAAAAATGAAATGAGACCAAGGGTAACTTCCTTGAAGGCATGCGGTTCCACTGACTAAAGACTAGAAGATATAAATAATAGGGGAGCAAGTCTAAAAGAAGTGAAGAAAATACAAGAGGAAGAAATAGTTTGAGTAAAAACAGTAAGAGAAAATGTCAGTGTCTGTTAGGAAGAAGAAACTAAAAGCTGCGGAATGTATATGAAGGTGAGTTTACAGACTATAAGGTTATTGCTTACAAACTAAGACATTGAAGCACTTTCTTCTGACTAGTCACTATGCAGCTAATATACACGCAGAAAAGACTGGTTGGCTTAACACTTACTTAAAGTACAAGGGCACAGGTAGCACGTTTGTCAAAAAATAAATGGTGAATTGGACTGAATGAATTCAGACTGCCTTCTGGATGAGCCTACTGTGTGTATGCTTTAGGGATATTTCCAGTGAAACTGATGAAAAAAATAAGAGATGTCCAAGTTTCATTAGAAATCCAATTTAATTTCTAAGGGATGAACAATATGTAGCAGTACACTGTCACCAGTAAATGTATTAAAATTGTAAGTGGTTTCTTAATAAATACAGAAATTAATTTCTGAAATACAGTTACTTTTTTCTGGCCACTTGACTTATTGGGAAGTCAACCACCTTAAACAACACATCCTCAGATGTCAGAAAACAGTACTATTTTGTTTATACCCTAAAAAAATAAGGACATTTAAGGACATTTGTCTTTCAGCAAGCAACGTTTTAGCACCAGAACAACAAAGGAACAATTAAAAAATAAGGATAGACAGGAAAAACTTGCTAAAATAACTCTAAACTGCAAAAGCACTTTAAGTTGAAATTATGTTTACAACAAGCACTTACTTTAAACCCACTTCAAGTATTTTAACTATTTTATATTAACTATCAAGTATTTAATAACAATTTTACTTCCCTTAACAAAATCTATATATCCTTACTCAATTTTTCACACCAAAAATACCATCATTAAATTTAATTAAGAAAACAGAACTCAACTGTATTTGTAAACCTTTACAAAAAAAGTCATAATTTGTATAATTTAAAGTTATATGTCACCAATTCTTTATATCATGTCTATCTCCCATCTTAAAAACAAATTGAATAACAGCACCACAAATCTCATTACAAACTTTGCAAATATTCAACCATTTATTTAAAACATGAAGAAAGATAACCTTGCTATCTTGACCATTGCTGGTCATATTTGTACACAAACTGTACAAAATGCTATCAAGAGACACCACTCTTATCTAGTTCAATACCAATTTGAACTCCATCAAACTGATGGGTTTAACCAATGGCAAATTGTCTGATTTCTGTAAGTAATGGGGCAATACAGATATTCTTGTGCACGAATATCCTTCACTTTGAAACACAAAGGGGCAGTAACTTTGTAACAGAATTCATACCTGTCCATCAATAGTAATAATACAAATTTTACCACTGACAATGCAAAGTTCTTAACAGTCAGCATCAACCACAAATACACATGAAGATGTTGAAGTAGCAGTCTTTTCCTACCATACAGATAACACCGATTATATCAGAATCAAGCAAACAGAATCATGTGAAAATAAAGCCTCTTTATTCAAAAATGTCAGTTCTTGCATAGATGCATCACAAACAACCTAGAGCTGCAGCTATCTGTAATTTGGCTCCATGACACTAACACTGATAAAGTTCCTTATTCAACATTCAACAATTGGACAAGAGTTTCATCTGAGAAGCCATTTGATGTAATTTCAGTAACAGTTTCCAGAGTCTCAGAAATAACACAAGAAGCCACATCACCACCCTGCATACTGCAACCACCCCCAGCTCATTGCAGAGCTTCTGCCTAAGAAATGAGTAGGGGTCCTTTATTTAACACAATGTAAAAAATATTTGTATATTTACAAAACTGATATATTTACAGACACATATACACATTTCTATTTATTGCTATTTATCACTTTCTTATAACATCTTCATTATTATTCTTTCATAATTGGCCCCGCAGTACTTCTTCCAGAGCCGTAATCTGATTTTTTATAATATATCTGCCAAAAACTATTTCTCATTAAAAAAATAATTCAATCTATCATTCCAAAGACACATTACATAAAAATTCTTAATTACCCTTCTCGTATATGCTTTATTTTTATAATGTCCATACATAATCATACTTCTTCTTCTTCTTTCGGCTGCTCCCATTAGGGGTCTCCACAGCGGATCATCTGTTTCCATTTCTTCCTGTCCTCTGCATCTTGCTCTGTCACACCAGCCACCTGCATGTCCTCTCTCACCACATCCATAAACCTTATCTTACGCCTTCCTCTTTTCTTGCTACCTGGCAGCGTCATCCTTAGCATCTTTTTCCCAATATACTCTGCATCCCTCCTCAGCACATGTCCAAACCAACATAATCTTGCCTCTCTGGCTTTGTCTCCAAACCTTCCAACTTAGGCTGACCCTCTAATATACGTATTCCTAATCCTGTCCATCCTCATCACACCCAGTGCAAATCTTAACATCTTCAACTCTGTCACGTCAAGCTCTGACTCCTGCCTTTATGTCAATGCCACTGTCTCCAACCCATATAACATATCTGGTCTCACTACCCTCTTGTAGACCTTCCCTTTCACTCTTACTGGTACTCGTCTGTCACAAATTACTCCTGACACTCTTCTCTACCCACTCCATCCTGCCTGTACTCTATTCTTCACCTCTCTTCTACACTCACCATTACTCTGAACTGTTGATCCCAAGTACTTAAACTCATCCACCTTTGCCAACTCTACTCCCTGCATCCTCACCATTCCTCTATCCTCCTTCTCATTCACACACATATATTCTGTCTTAGTCCTGCTGACCTTTATTCCTCTTCTCTCTAGAGCATATCTCCACCTCTCCAGGGTCTCCTCCACCTGTTCCCTACTCTCACTACAGATCACAATGTCATCTGCAAACATCATAGTCCACGGGGAGTCCTATCTGATCTCATCTGTCAACCTGTCCATCACCATTGCAAATAAGAAAGGGCTCAGAGCTGATCCTTGAAGTTATCCCACCTCCACCTTAAATGCATCCATCACTCCCAGTGCAGACCTCACCGCTGTCACACTACTCTCGTACATGTCCTGTACCACTCTTACAAATTTCTCTGACACTCCCGACTTCTTCATACAATACCACAACTCCTCTCTAGGTACCCTGTCATATGCTTTCTCTAAATCCACAAAGTCACAATGCAACTCCTTCTGACCTTCTCTGTACTTCTCCATCAATACTCTCAGAGCAAACATCGCATCTGTAGTGCTCTTTCCTGGCATGAAACCATACTGCTGATCATTAATCATCACCTCTCTTCTTAACCTAGCTTCCACTACTCTTTCCCATAACATCATACTGTGACTGATCAGTTTAATCCCTCTGTAGTTATTACAGCTCTGCACATCACCCTTATTCTTAAAAATCGGTACCAAAACACTTTTTCTCCATTCCTCAGGCATCCTCTCACTTTCCAAGATTTCATTAAACAATCTAGTTAAAAACTCCACTGCCATTTCACCTAAACACCTCCATGCTTCCACGGGTATGTCATCTGGACCAACAGCCTTTCTGTTCTTCATCCTCTTCATAGCTATCCTTACTTCCTCCTTGCTAATCCACTGCACTTCATGATTCACTATCCTCACATCATCTAACATTCTCTCCCTCTCATTCTCTTCATTCATCAACACCTCAAAGTACTCATAATCATACTCATAGCTGTATTATTAATATTTGTAAATTTTCTTCATAAAATGTTTTCCAGCATGTCACCATTCTTTTACAGTTAAAAAACATGGTCTCTTACCTCTTCCTCCCCACAAAATAAACACACACACTTTCAACTATCTTTTTTATATGGCAAATTCCATTTACTGGTAACTTATTTATTACCAGTCTCCATAAGAAATCCTGACAATCTATTGTCTTGGTACAATTCCTTTTCCTTATTTTAATGGCTTTAATCACTTCTGTTAAACTTCACAATGGATGTACAAAATAATATTGTTTCATCACACTATTATACCACACCCTTCTATTTTTTTCTATATCATCAATTTTTATTTTCCAAATTAGTATTTTTTCTTGATCATTTTTAATTTCATTTACACATTTTTTTCTTATTTCATCATCTGCCAGAGTTTTTGTGCTTATATTTAAACATTTTCACTATTAAATTCTCATTGTCTTCCTTTATCTACTTTAATACTCTATACAATTCTAAAGAATCACAATAAATGACTGGATTTGGTATCTTCAGTTTTCCATTATCTTCACTTATATACAACACACTTCTTTTCACCAAATTCAGTCTTGAACCCCATATGAAAGAAAATACCAAATGCACCATTTCATTTTCATATTTTACTGGGATCATATAAACATCTGACATATATGCTATTTTTCTCATTAATTTTGAATTAACCAGATACATTTTTTTCTTGAATGCTAATCTATTCATCCTCCACAGAAGACAAGATCTTTTTCATTTCTTTTATCAAGTCCTCCCATTGTGTCATAACTACATATTTTCCTTAATTTTGTTCCTACCAAAGACACTATATTAATTGAAAAATATACACAAATAATTTTCACCACATCACTCATGCCCCCACTTTTATCTTTTTTCAAGGTCATTTCCATTACTTTAAGTATCCATTCAGACAAACCAACACTTCTTTCATCTGTATTTTGTTTTTAGCAACTACAGGTATATTGTCTGTGTATATAAAAACTAGAAGTATCACCACCTCCTTCTGAATTACATATCTAGCATATTTCATTTTATAAGCAACTTCACTCACTACCACATTCATCACCAATGCAAACAATATTCCATTCATGGGATATTCTTATCTTATACCACAATTTAGATATCTTTACTCTACACTTGAACTTAGCCAAAAGGCCAAGAAGAGATATCACCCACCCATTCACTCACACTCTCCTAAATTATATTACCTATTCCATATTCCTTCATAATAGCCAATAAAGCACCATGTCCTACTGTATCAAATGGTTTGCTAATATCACCTATGCCATACATTTCAAGTCCTCCCTTTTACTTATATCATCCATAATTTCTCTCATAACCAGTAACAATTCTTGAAATATTTATAGTTTGTTTTCTTTAGTAATGGGTTTCCATTTTATATTAGTCTACTCATCTTTCTTCCATATAAATATTAATATCCAGCTACATAACTCTTCATAATCAAATATTTCCTTCAACCGTTCTTTCAGTACACTTAGAAAATATTCTATTTGCCAGTCCATTAATTTCTTGTACATTCTATACCCTATACCATCTGGGCCTGATACTGAATCAATGTTTATTTTCCTGTGTACTTCATCCAATTCACTAATAGCAATGTCGTTATTAAATTCTTCCTTAACACAGTCTGGAAAATTCTTTACTTTCCATTCTCTTTCATTTTCCATCCTCATACTCTTATACATATTTTCTACATGCAGTACTACAATGCTCATAACTTGCTCTTGTGTTCTTTTTATCTTTCCTTTAACATTTTTATTTTTGTCAAACTAATATCCTCCTTTACTATTTTACCAAATATGTAGGTATCTATTCCCTCCTCCCTTGCATATATATCTTCCTTAAATCTCTTCCTTAACAGTTACACCTCATTTTTTTCTTGATTTCCTTTATACATTTTTTTTGATGTCATAATAATCTATTGCATTATTCTCCAACACATTTCTATAAATGTTCCTATACTTTACTTTCTATTTTTTTTCTTACCCTATCCTACCACTGCAAAAAAAAAAACACATTTTATACTTCAAGTTCAATCCACCACTCAGATCATCATGGCTATATAATCATTTTATCACTGCAATACTTTCCACTCTCCAATTTCACTGTAGAATTTCTCATGCATTATTTTTACTTCCTTTCATATCTTAATATGCTCCCTTTTCCATCACCTCCACCCACATTGCTAAATGGTTTGCAAAATCCATCTGAACTGTATCAAAATCTGCTACACCCAAGCCTTATGATAATACAAGATTATCAATTTCAGAGTCATGTGACCCATTCTGCAAATCCATTGACTTTTGTTCCACACTGCTAATTTACTACTTGTTATCACTTCCTGGATTTTTTTTGCATCTTTTGCTTTCTTTTTACTTCTTCTCTATAAATCTCAAAGTCCCCTGCAAATATAATTTTCATGTTAACCATTGCATAGTCTAATATTTGAGGAAATAGAGTTTCTCTTTCCTTGATAGTTATGTATGCATATAATGCTATAATTCCATAGACATGTTCTCTCCACTTCGTATCCAAAACAGTTAACCTTTCCATCCTTGCCAACATTACAGCTGGCATTTTCACAGTTTTTTAACACAACATAGCCAATTCAGAACTTCCACTTCTTAAGTTCCATATTACATTTCTGCCTCAGAAATTGTATTGTTTGCAGCTTTTCTTCATTGGTCAGGAATCTTACATCTTATAACAGAATAATATCCGCATTGTATTTAGCACACTGTTCCGATATCCCTATCATTCTTACAGTGTTAATAATACTGTTCACATTTCCTGAAAGTACTATAAAAATGTTATTTTTTTCTTCTTTTTTTAAGTTTATGGGAAATATTTTTAAATTTTAATTTTCTTATTTTTACTCTTTCTACTATTGAATATTTGACCTGTATTTATGTATAAATAATCAGTTCTCTTCAGAATCAGATTTTCATTGGCTAGAACTTTAAAGAAATTTAGTACCAGTCTCTTCTCTTGACCTGTCTCCCTGCATGTAATCTCTCATCCTTTTCCCCTGAATTTTGTTTCTGCTCCTATAGATTCTTCTTCACCTGGTTCACCCTCTCCCCAGCCTGTTGCCCATACTGTGTTTCCTCTTCCCCTTTTTTCATTACTTACTGTTTGTTATTCACAATTCTTTCAAAAATGTCTGTTTTTTGTATATGATCTGCATTCAAACACCTTCTTATTGCATGTCCTTTCCTCCCACAGTGGATACATTGTATCTTGTCACAATCATTAATTAAATGAGAAAAGTCTCCACAAAAAAAGATATGATTTAGTCTGGCCAGCATATCTTAATGTCCCTGTATGGCCAATTAGAAAAATAACAATTGGTGAATGTTTCACTGTGTTTTTTTTTCACATTTCAATACAGATTCCAACCTCCATCCTCCTCCTCCCTACATTTCTCTCATCTCTAACTTTCACAGTGTCACCAATAATTTCACAAAAACCCAACAAGCATTACCATCCTCTCATCCAGTTTATCAGTTCTAAAGTGGAAAGTAACATTTTCTTAATTATTTAAGTTAGTACCAGAAAACACATACTGTTCCAAAAAGAAAATTCCTTCTTTTTGTTACACAGTTCCAGAAATTTCGTAAGTCCTTCAGTTTCAAATGTTAAATGGCAAAAAGTATTTGTGTGTGTATAAAAGACTGAATTTTCTGAGCTTTAAAACCCAGAACAGTCACCAAACCTTCCTGTACATAATTTCTGTCTATTGCAGTGTCACTGTTCTTATTCTCACAGTTGGTCTTTTCTACTTCTTGAAAACAGTTTTACTTACAGTTTATTGCTGCTCTCTTTTTTTACCTGCCATCATGGCTGCATATGTTTTAAATAGTATATTCTCTGCTTCCACAAAACCAAACTCCTCCTCACTTTATTGCTTCTTTTCTCATTTACTTCCTGTCCCTGCTTCATAAGTTTTAATTGTTGCTTTTTCTGCTGCCACATCATCCAGCTTCTTCTCATTATTCTCAGCAATTCTGAAACTCTTCTCTGCCATCTCTTTCTAAGAAAAAGCAGAAATGCCCTTTGAATCATGCTGCTAGATTTTCAATAGTACATCTGCAAGCCATACTGATGCCAGTGTTGCTATCTCCAGCAGTCCAACAGACTAATTGACTTCATTGTTCATTGAAACAGCTAAATTACTATCATTTGTGTCATCCACTATAAAGGAATCTTTATCTGCATTCTTGACACTCCATATCGAATACATGTTTTTCCAAATTCTCATTTTCTACCTCCAAACTCTCCATAATGTTTTTTCGCTCCTCTTTTATGCTGCTAATTTGCTTGGGTCTCTTCCTTGCTGCTGTAGGAGCCCCCTGGCACCATCTATCAGCTTTAAAGAGTAGGGGCTCTTTATTTATTATATAGTTTACAAGAACTTATATAAATATATATACTTATGAGAGCCCCACTCCATTTTCTATAACCAAAATCTTATTTTTTAATATTATAGCTAAATCCCATTTTTCATGAACCATTTCCTTCGCTGTCTGATTCCAAATTAATCATATTATACAAAACATTTTATCAATTTCTGTTATATAATTTTTAAATTTTCCTTTATATCCATACTCAGTCATATCCATAGTTAATTCATTTACATTTGAACTTCTCTCTAAATTCCTCAGATCAACAATGTTCTTCTGTAATGTTTTAATTCCTCTATCTCCTGGAAACACATGGTCATTGCTCTATGATCAGAAAAAAACTGTTATCAAAACACCTTCTTCTATTACTAATAATCCTGATGAGATTAAAAAATAACATATTTCCACTCTATGGTCTCTGTACTATATATCCATGTGCTTTTATCCCAAATTCACAGTTGTCCATATTTTATAATATCCAATACTTTTTTTAACATCATAATCTTTGTTTCTCTTATATCTTAGATTACAGTTCAGGTCACCTACCACAATTATATCCATATTTTTAAATTCTTAAACATGTCTTCTCTCTCTCTTTTTGTCACAGATGCATAAATTGCAATGACTCTCAAAGTCTGTTCTTTCTATCTTATATCAAGAATAGTAGTTCTCCCCATTATAACAAAAGTAATATTTGAAACTTTTATCATATCTTTAGACAAAATAACTATCCCTGAACAAGCCTCTTTCCCTAAGTTCCAAATCACGTTAGCTCCCCACCATATTTCAGTTTGATATCTTTCTTCTTTAGTTAAAAATCTAGAATCTTTAAGGATAAATATACTAATCCCATGGATATTGCCAGTACCCTGGCAGATCGATTCCGTGCCAACTTCACCCCCCCTTACCCCCTAAAGGGCCCATCTCAATACCAAAAGATTGCCAAATTCCAGTAATCACGGCCACACAGGTAGAAACCGCACTCTCCAAAGCTAATAATACAGCATTCATGGAACCAGACGACATCCCGGGCTGTGTACTACATGAACTACAAAATGAACTGGCACCGCACGTAAGTGTCATGTTTAATCATAGCCTCACCTCAGGCTTTGTGCCCACTGAGTGGCACATAGCTACAGTTATCCCACTCCACAAGGGGGGACCCACCTTGGATCCCAGGAACTGCCATCCCATCAGTCTGACAAGCCTGATCTGCAAGGGCATGGAACACATTATCATGAAACTTATAAACAAAGACATTGGCAACATTCAGTCACTGGACCCCCACCCAGTTTGCGTTTGTGAAGGGCTGATCTTGTCTCCTGAACCTGACTGACTTCTTTGTATCAGTCTCCAGAGCTGTAGACAAGGGTAAGGTGGTCCACACAGCCTATTTGGACCTCACCAAGGCCTCTGACACCACCCCCCACTCTAGAATCATAGATAAACTTGCTAAGCTGGGCATAAATCCCTATGTCACTTGTTTAGTTGCCAACTGGCTTGCTGACATAACCCAGACTGTAAATGTAGCTGATTCCAAATTCAGCTCCAGACAAGTGATAAGTTGAGTACCTTAGGGTTCAGTCCTGGGACTGCTCTTGTTTGGCATCTACTTCTATGAAGTACATGCCAACACTAAGGGACTCTGGCTAACAAAGTTCACAGATGACTGCAAACTGGGAGCCATTATTGAATCCCCAAATGATGTGGATATTCTACAAAAGGGCCTTACAGAAACAGATGCTTGGTGCCAGAGCCATGGGTTCAAGCTTAATGCCAAGAAATGTATAGTCCATTTGGGAAAAAACATGTACCCATGAATTACCACATAGTACACTAAACACTGAAAGTGTGGTGAAAGACATAGGGACACAGGTGGACAGTGGTCTGTCTCACCTTCGATAACCACATCACCTCAACAGTCAGGAAATCCTTCTATGTGGCACACTTCATCACTATGGACTTTTCATCCAGAAAAAAGGAGGTCATTGTCCCACTGTACTCATCCCTCATTAGACCCATTATAGAGTACAACACTGCATTTGGTATGTACCAAACAAGACATCTGCAACAGCTGGAAAGGCTGCAGAAATACATGACTAAAAGAATCACAGGCCTAAAGCAGATGCCCTATGCTGACCATCTAAAAAAAACTCCAGCTATACTCTGTGGCATGTCGTCTACTCAGCGGCAATCTCTGCTTAACATACAAGGCCATGTCAAACCCTGAGCTGTTGGACATGCTCCATTTAAATAAATCCAAATCCCTCAGTGCCACAGACTCCAGGGATCTAAACCTTGTCATCACAATAAACAAAACATGCTGGAGGGATAGGTTCCTGACCCAGAGACCCCCCATACTCTGGAACAGACTGCCCATCCATGTCAAGCAGAGCGCCTCATTGGCCCTCTTCAAAAGGAACCTTGACGAGTGGATGGGATATAAGGAAATTCACCACAGGGATCATGTCAGTTGCCCTAATAGACAGGCGTTCAGGGAAGTAAATAATGTGGGAAGAAATATCCAGGGAATTGTTATGGCTAGGCTTGTATAGGCCGTAAGGCCAATAGCCTAGTACCAACCTATGAACCTATAATATCACCATCTTGTTTGAACCATTCAATAATGCCTATTTTTCTTACTAAATGTGTTATACTATTAACATTTATTGCTAAGATTTTACAAGTAGCAAGTTTTATTTATCTCATCTTTTTCCTTTTTTTTTTCTTTATTATGACCTTCTAAAATTTTCCTTTTTCTCTCATGTACTGTTTTACCAATAGAACTCCTTTTTTGTTTATTTGCTTTTCTTGTTCACCTTTCTGGAGTATTTAACTGCACTAGTCCTATTTGTGTGTCTACAACCTCCAATTCACAATTTTTCACAATTATTTTTCAAACGATCTGTTTATCATAAAGAAAACAAGTTTTAATTTGCCCCCAATATCTCACCAAACCTTTATTCCCTTCCACATTTATAATGCTAGGAATCTTCAACATTTTTCAATTTCTACATTCAATATCACAAGATAATGTTATGCCCCTGTCCATAAGCCCCATTTACCAAACATTTTTGAAATTTCTAACGCATCTTTGCATAATTTTAATACATGTTGGTTTAAAGTCTCCTTTTATAATTAATTTCTAAATTGTATATGAATCATTTTCTTCATCTGCATCTCTCTATGAGAAGTATTTAAGACGTATGGATTCCAAGGGAAACAGTTTCTCTTTTTTTCATATTCACAGTAAAATTTCTCCTTAAGTTCACCAGTCACAAAAATAATGTCACAATAAGTATCTAAAGACTCTTACCTTATTGCTTTAGTAATTAAAGGTGCAATTGTTTTGTCCCACAGCTTGTATCTATTCAGTTCAGTATATATATTTTTTCTATTCTTACTGAAAATAATTTCATTTTTTACTGTGGTATCTTTTGTCTCTTCCTTTTCTTTTTGTGCTCTTATTTTTCCATCTCTGCTTACAATTTCTTCATTGTCGATTCTACTTCTTGCTATATTCTGTCCATAATTTCACCCTAGGAAATATCCTTGCTACTTTCTGGCCCACTCACATTTGAAATGTCCATAAGTAAGTCATCCCACAACTGTCTTGACTGGAGGTTGTAACAACACATACCAGTGTTGAATCTTCTTCCTTAAAAAGGTTCTGCTGAAAGATATCTTCTAAGTCTATCACCAGTATGACCATTTTTTCTTTTTCTGCCACAAAACACTCTTGAGAAGGCTTGGCCACCTTCACATCATTACTGTTTACAGTTCCTTCCCTTAAAGACTTGTCAGCATTTACCTTGCCAGTTTTCTTTTCCAACATACCTTCAACACTTCACACCTCCTTCTCACCTTCTACCATGAGTGATTCACTTTTTTTAGTGAATCCAACACATTACAATTTGCAAAATACTTATTCTCTTCTCCCTGATTCTTTGAGCTGCTTCTATATTTGGACCATGAGCAAGAAGTGCTACCATAAACAGTGTGCCTGCAGACAAGAAAAGAGTAGGGGTTCTTTATATAATCCATAAGTATTTACACAATCAATAATTATTTATACCCCTGCTTATTTACCTTTTATATATATATATATATATATATATATATATATATATATATATATATATTTCAACTCTTTACAATTTATAAATACACTATTTACAAATCCCATCCTTCTTTTACATTTTACTTCATCATATAAGACATATACTTATTACTTTTTTGACCCCCCCACTCCAATTTCCAGAACCAGAACCTTATTTTTTTTCAACATCATTGCCAAGCCCCATCTCTCATTAAACATGTTTTTCTTAACTCTCTGGTTCTATATTACCCATAATATAACAGCTATTTTTATCAAGATTTTCAACTGCTTTCTTACTTTTATTACTATAATACCCAAATTTAATCATGTCTGTATTAAAATTGTTCACATTTTTTTTAATTCATTCACATACTTACTATCTATAATCTCTTCCCATAACATTTTTGATCTTTTACATTGTAAAAAAAATGTTCACAAGTTTTGAATTTGCCACAATATAATAAAACTCTGTCTTTTATACTTTTATATGGCATATTTGCCTTTACTTTTAGTTTTTTTGTGGAGATAACCTCCATAAAAATCTTGAACTTCTATATGTTTTTACATCTTTTAATTTTTGCAGTAATAGCATTTCTTTTCTCAGTGTTTAATTCCTTCCAAGGATATACACTATAATATTTTTCCATACTCTTAACATACCATTCTTTTCTATTATAGTCTATTCCTTTCACATTTATTTTTCACAAGATGATCTTGTCTTGATAGTTTTCCATTTCTTTTGTTTTTTACAGCAACTCCACTTTATCAACTAAAAAAGTCAACCATTCCATTTTATATTTCCCACAATATCTTTTTTAGTAAAGAAACCTTATTGCCCTTTAAACATTTTATTACAGTATAAACATTTAACTACAAGGTATATTAACCTTAAGCCTCTTTTTTTTCTTTTTCACATATAACCCTCCTGTTTTCACAGGGTTCAATCTTAATCCCAAAATAAAATAAATTATTATATTATATACATTTTCACTAAGTTCAGAGGTATACTAAAAATATTGGCTAAATAAGGAATCTTTGCTAACAATACAGAATTTATTAAGTGTTTTTTTTTCTTAAAAGAAAGCATGAAAGACTTCCAAAACACACAAACTTGTTTTATTTCCTTTATTTTTTCTTTCCATATATCATTTATAATTTCTTGTTTCCCTAAAGTTTATTTCAAGGATCTTAAATGTATCATTATAAAACTCATCGCCACCAATCTTTCAATCAAAAACCTAAGCCTTGACTTTTGTCTTTAATATAAACCCAATAACCTGAATAATTTCTTGCATTTGCTGTTTTGCTGCATTCATGCTTGCTTCATTTTTTGTTGTAATAATAATATCATCTGCATAATTTCGGAAAATGGACCATGTTATGGTCCCTTCATTAGAAATATAACTCATATTATCCATCTCCTTATTCATGTACGTAGATATTACATTCATTCCTAATGCAATGTACCTCTTAATGGACATCATTGCCTAATACCCTTCTTTAACTTTGTATCTTCACTCAACCATCCAGTTATCATAATCTTCACTATATTATATTTATATGCTTACATACACACTTTTTTAATCTTCTTGCTTATATTATATACATTAAACATATCCCATAATACTGATTGATATATGGAATCAAATGATTTGCTTAAATCTCCTACCATTATTTTTGCCTCAACATTCCTTACTACTATATCGACTAATACCTTAATTATTCATAATAAAACTTGAACTTTTTACCTCTTATACCAAACATGTACTCATTAATGATATGTACTTATTAATGACATTGCCTAATTTTTCTGTTATCTCTTTTCATAATATTTTCATAAAGATCATATAATCCATATTATTTAATGCAGATGGTCTCCAATTCTGTATGTCTTGCTTCTTTCCTTTTTTCCTTATAAGTCTAATGATATCTCTACATAGCTCCTCATACATAAAACTGTTATTCAACCATTGATTTAACACATTTATAAACTTTTTTTTTTTTTTTGCTGTACAATCAAATTTTTATACATCTTATATTCTTTTCCATCTGGTCCTGCAGCTGACTCGAAGTTCATTTCTTTTATTACCTGTTCTAGTTCTTCTATTGTTATATATTTTTCTAAGTCCTTATTTTCCATGTCAGAAAATGTATGTACCTTCCATTCCATCCATGTCTTTGTTCTCTGCTCTTTAAATAATATCCTAATATGTTCTGTTACTATATTCAGAATTCCCTCTTCTGTACTATGTATCCTATCTGAAGAATCTTCCATTTCCTTCATTACAATATTATTCTCTTTAATTATTTTACATAAATATGCGGCAACTTCTTTTTTCCTTTCAAAAAGTATCTTTGTACAACAAATTTTCTATTGTTTTCTTATTCAATTCATATATTTACTGTTCCTTAATTCAGTTCTTCATTCTTCTCTAAACAATATCATTTACATTCTTAGATTTTATTTTCTCATATATATGTTCCCTTTCTCCCTTGTCACATAACATTTTTTATATTTCAGTTTAAAATGTAACCAACATTCTGACCAATCTTAATAACATTCTTTCATTTCTGTATGATCTTGCCATAGTCGTAGAACCTCTTTGTTCTTTAACATCCCATTTCACTTCATTTATTCTTTTTATGCTTTTCCCTATTTTTATATAATCATTACCCTTTACCATAATCTAAATTGCCCTGTGATCTAAGAAACCTGTCAGAAATACTCATTGTTTAACTATTACTAACTTTATAACAATACAAAATAATCTAGTTATGTTCTTTTGTCCCCTCTTTTATATGTCCAAGTCTCTAGATTCCATATTTTAACTGTCCATATTTTATAATGTCCTTTATTAATTTATCATAAGTCTTCTTGTTTTATTCTCAGATTGCAATTAAAGTCCTCTACTACAATTATTTCCATATTAACTGCTACATATTGAATTATTTTCCTGAACATCTCTTCCCTCTCCCTTTTTTATCACATATGCATATATTGCGATAATTCTCATAACATGCTCTCTCCCTTTCATGTCAAAAAACAGTAATTTTACCTGTTATGACAAATATAATATCTAACACTTTAATTGTATCTTTATACAAGTTTTCCCGAGTATGTCTTTTTCCCAAAATTCCATACCCCATTTCTACCTCGCCACACTTCATTTTGATATCTTTCTATTTTTGACAAGAATCTAATGGCTTCTAGTATAACATCACTATCTAACTTTTTACAACACTCCAAAATCTCGAAGCTTCTTTCCAACTTCTTAAAACTATTTAGATTTAATGATAAAACTTTACACATAACTCTACTTTAAATAATAATATCTATTCATCCTTTCCCTTTTTTCCTTTTTTTACATCTTCTGTACTTTTCCTTTTCCTCCCTATCACTCCTTTTCCAATTGAATTTCTTTTTTTAACTATATTCCATTTATCATTATTTTTACTTAAACCTGACTCTACCTTCTATATTTTTCTATATTTAAATCTTCTTTCACTTTATCTTTTTGTATTTGCTCTCAATTGGTAATACTATTTTTCCCACGTTTTTCTGCTTCTAGCTCCTTTTCTATAACTTTATCCTTTTTACCTTGTTCTATAACTTGCTGTTGTCTGTCCAAAACTACTTCAGTTTCTCTTTCTTCACACTCCTCCCAAAATGTCCTATATATTTTTTTTCATTTATAACATTTAGGTTCACAATTCTTTGCATCATGTCCTAAGGCCCCACATGTAAAACATCTTTTTTTCACATATGTTGATCAAGTGATCACTTTTTCCACACAAAAACCATGTTTTGGCTGTCCCCAAAATCTAACCAAGCCTTTATCTCCTTCAACATTAATAACACTTGGAAAATGCAAAATACATTTATTTTC